>NC_058415.1:10839028-10851582 GCF_002201575.2 Neomonachus schauinslandi
TCTAAAACTAATGATGTAATGTATGGGGATTAACATAAGAATAAAAATAAATAAATAAAAAAATTTAAAAAGAAAAGAAAAGAAAAGAAAACACTCAGTGAGGTTGAACCACTGCCTAAAACTAACAAGCAAAGATGAGATGAGAACTCGGTTCTCGAAACGCCCAAGAAAGTACACCGCTATCTCTGTTCCTACAGAAAGTTGCATCAAGTAAGCGCGATCATCAAGGAAGCAGAGATCTGTGCGTTACGATTTAAAGATGGCACGAATCTCTGACCTATGCTTGTAATTCTCACCACTCTAAAGCATAAAGGAAGTGTTTCAGTGGGGTGAATGACTAGTCACTTGAGAGAATAACACAGAAACGAAATCGGCCATGGTGTCGGGTCACAATTCAGTTTACCCTGTTTCCGCTAACCGCATACAAGAACACTGAGGAAATGAAGCCCAGACGGTCCCTCGGGGGCCCAGGGGGCTGAGGAAGATAATGAGTCCCAAAAAGCAATGGTGGGAATGGGGGTCAAGTCCTTTTCCAGGAGAGATGGACAGTAAAGAAGGTAAAATCAGGTTTTCACAGCTACTCTCAGACAAACACACTTTTGAATCAAACCCTTGTCCCAAGGACAGAATGAAGCACTTTGTGCCTTTGGACACCCTAGGATCAACTTGGCCCCTTTCCGAGTTTTCCCTAGACCAGGAAATAACAAGTTAGTTTAAATGCATGTGGGCTATCCGTAAAAATTAACAATAAAGCCTGTCCTCATTTAAGCAAGGAAATCTATACTGGATTTTTTTAAATAAGCAAACCTAATAAATTATCTTCAATGTCCTCATGCTAACTTACTCAGTAATCATTTTCCAACAAGGGGTAAGCTTGGTTCAAATCTGTCTTCATCACCTATTGATTGTATGATCTTAGGCAAATCAGTTGATCCTGTCAAGCATGGTGGAGTGGGCAAAGGTGTGGAAACACACAGACGGAGGCAGTAAACAGAAGTCATAAAGCAGTAGAAGCTATAAGTGAGAAGAAACCTGAAATGGAAAGATGTCAGCAGGGCTAGTAGATGAGGAAGGGGGAGCAACAGAGAAAAGAAGAAAAGGAGACCCTAAGTCCCAAATCTGTCAGGCTATAAGAATTGCCCTTTGCAGATTATAGGAAGTGAGCCCTGATTTGGCGTAGCTGGGTGCCTTGTACAGTGAGCAACATGCACAGCCTTACGTGGAGGCCCCGGGCCCACGTCTACTCGTAGCAGGGATTGGCACTAACCTTGGCAAAGCTGAGATCCCAGACCCGTGTGCAGATCTGAGGGACTGCTGAGCTCCAGACAGAGCATCATTGCCATGCTGCAGTACATGCCTAGTGCTACCAGAAATTTGGATTTTCATGTGAAATATGACATTTGTAAATGTTGGCAAGGGAGAGAGAGAGGGGGAAAAAAAAAGAATTGCCCTTGGATCTACAGACCCAATGAGCTAACTAGGTAGGCTCCTGTTCTCCTTACCTTGTGGGGCATCCTTAAAATAATCCACCATTAACAGAGGCAACCTGACAGTGTCTATAATCCTTATGACCTGGAAAAGCCCGCTGCTACAACTACTATTACTACAATTAAGCACATAAGCTCACACTTAATACGTGCTTACCGTCTGACAGGGACTATATTAATTGGCCCATTTAATCCTCACAACAACCCCATGAGGTAGGTATTATTATCTCTGCTTTACAAACTAAGGAAGGTTATGTAACTTGCGTAAGAGAGTTGCTATAGGAGTTAAACTTCTGGCATTTTCCCTTTCCAGCAGCTTAGTGGTGGCAAGCTTAACGTGCAAAAGCTTTCCAAAGAAGGATATTAAACTTTACCCTGACTACTGAAAGGAACAGGTTTGGGCTTGTTTTTGAGACTCTGAACTCAGCTCCAATACCATGAATCCTTCCAGGGGTAAGTAGTCTTGGAACATATTCCAGATGTCATTCAAATACCCACATGAGCAACGGGCAAAAGATTTTAGAGCAATTACTGAAGGGTGAGTTTTCATCAAATATCATTTCCTTTTTGTGTGTACCACTTTGTCTCTTTATGTTTCACCAAGGAACAAACCTCAAGCACAATAAAAGTGAAGCCCTTCGAAGTCCAAAATCTGTTCATGCACCAAATATTTGTCTGGGATGTGGCATGGGGAAGGCAAAAAAGGCACCCAGAACAGGGATTTCATCCAAGTTTTTATTCCAGCTCTTTCCACCTGAAACGCATCATATCCTGTCTTGGCCAATACTCTCCATTCCCTGACTCCTTGCTTCTTCCTAGAAACCTGCTTGATTCAGTCCCATCTGAAAAGAAAACCTTCATCGTCAAGTTCCTCTCTCCCCTTCCCCTGACCACCAAATCTCTACTTCCTCTCTGCTCCCTTGCACTGCCTAATCCAGTGTCCTCAGGCGTCCAGCCTCGCCCCTCTGCAGAAGCTGTCCTTGATACAGCCATGGATGACCTTTCGTTGGGTAGCCAGCAACTTCTTTCCTGTCCTGTTCTAACTTGACCTTTCCTTGCATCAGACACTGCTGACCTTCTCCATCTTCATGAAACCCCTCCCTGGAATTATACACATCCTGCCAACTCTCCTAGCCAACTGCCCTCAGTTTTTTATTCTTAACTGGTTTTCTTCTCCTTTGGGCCCTTTAAATGTTGTTTATTCCCAAACGGTAGTACTGGGATAACTTTGGGAATGAGGGGAAACGGATCAGGAGCTGCTCTAGGTGAGTACATCGTATGCCTAAAACACGGGGAAGCATTAAAGGAAAAAAAAAAAAGTGGGGGGGAATCCCAGCAAGGAAAAACCCCATAACATTCTGGTATTAGGGTCTTGCAATGAGTCTACTGTGAATCTTTTCTGCAGAGTACACAGATTATCATAAATGGTCTTTTCTCAGAGGAAATCAGCTGCTTTAATTGTTTCATTCCTTCAAGAGACAATGTCAAAGTTGTTGAGCCCAAAACTGCTCAGTTTGATCACTTAGCTTACATGGAAAATTTTTTCCTAAAGAATGCAGAAAGGAATTTCTATAAAGCAATTAATTTATCCTCTTTTGCCCAGCCAAAAGCAGCTGGGCCGTTTCCTGTCAGTTTAATAATAAACAGCTCAGCCCTCTCTTGCCCTCATGTCTTGAGCCCCACATGCTCCTCAAGATATGGTAAATGCCTGTCCGGGACATATGACAACTTAAAAGATCCTTAGCGTGTGGAATCCTGTTGAGAAGTTCCGATGGTCCCAAGACGTGGTTCCTGCTTATAAAGCCCACGATCTAAAATAAAGGAGAGGCACTTTGGGCCAATGGCAACTTCACAGAGTTTTCAGGGTGCTACAAACTGTCTTGAGGCTATAATTAAAAGTAACAGCATATTGTCTGAAAGGCCAAAATTAGCATGGCAGACACGATACACTCTAACCAACCAGGAACAGAAAAGAAGCATTTGGTATTATACGTTACACATTTTTAAGGAAAATTTATTGCGGCTGTCAGATTGGAGCTGACAACGTATAAAACATCACCGACTTTTCTCTTTCATTTACCTTTGGAAGGAACAGGCAGGCTAAGTGTTGGGTGGAGGCTTGTCTTTGTGCTGCTTTAGAGAGTCTACAGTTGGAGACGAGAATTCACCAAGGCAAACTTGGGATAATGTGAACACTCTGGTGAAGGAAATTCTGTCCCCAAAAGTCGTGCCATAGGGCTATCTCTGGACTTGAAAGCTTGCTGTTCTTGGCACTGGCCCAAGATCCTCGGCATCTTCTTAGCAGTCCTTTGCCTGGGCCTTCACCCCATCCCGTGAGCTCTCAGGTAGGAGAAGTGATTACAGCAGAAACCGCAGTTACAAAGACAACCAGGCACCAAGAGAGAAAGGAGAAGATGGGGCCTTGGAGTTCCTCCCTGCTCTGTGTAATCCTTCTCCCGTAAGTCCGCATTCGGTGTTGTCCGCACCTAACTCTGGCACCTAGAATGAGGTAGCAAGATCTGGCCACACATGCCCATCTGTTAAGCTGATGATGTTTGTGGAAAGTCCCTACTTTCCCGTGTTAGCTCTGCTTCCTCAGACAGCAACCCTGCATTTAGTAACAGTATCTCAGTAAAAATGCAGTGAACTCTATGAGTGATAACACACTAAGTCCTTACCAGCCCAAACCAATTCATGTTGAAGGATGGATCTGCTGGCGGCCAATTTTGAAGGTGGTTGGGGGAGAAGAAAGGTACAGTTAGAACCTTGGAGACCATGTCTGGACGAGAATTCCAGAACATTCTGCAAATGGGAGGAGCCAAAGAGGGAAGGGAATAGGAAGGTGGAGGGGGTCTAAAGGCAACATCACTTATGCCCCAGTTTTCTTCAGGCCCTGATAATTGAATCAGATAAAAGAAAAAAACAAAAAAGAGAGAGAGAGAGAGCTCTTTACATAGGTGAATGGTGTTTCTTTGAAAGGAAGAAATGTGAAATTGACCAAATAAATCTGGTAATGAGCCAGCCCATATGATGATAGAAAGTTCGATGTTGGAGACCAAAGAACAGGGCGATGTTAATGTTTTCTTTAAAAGGTGCATACCGGGGCACCTGGGTGGCTCAGTCAGTTAAGCATCTGACTCTTGATTTCGGCTCAGGTCGTGATCTCAGGTTCGTGAGAATCGAGCCCAGCATTGGGCTCTGTACTCAGCGTGAAGTCTGCCTGTCCCTTTTCTCTCTGTCTCTCATAAATAAATAAAATCTTAAAAAAAATTAAAATTAAAAAAAAAAAAGATGTACCAAGGAGAGTATAGGGAAAAATAACCAAACAACTGATGAGTCCCTCTGGGACTCCAGGACACAAGCCCAAGGTAGAGCCTGAGTGTGGATGTACAGAACACCTCAGTGTTGGAGTTCAGAAGAGACACCTCAAATGAGGCACCCCACCCCCATCACTAGAAACTGCACTATTCTGAATACAAGCTTCCTTTTCTGAAGACATTGAAGTTTTAATACAAAGTCTGTACAGCTTGTTTACTCAACTTCACTTATTTTTTTTAATTTAGAGAAGATCAGAAAAGAACATTTTAATACAATTTATATAGAGACAATGGAAGGGAATTAGAAATATTTTGGTTTACTTATAAATGATAATACTGTCAAGAGGACTTAAATTGGAAATATTTAGGGGCACCTGGGTGGCTCAGATGGTTAAGCGTCTGCCTTCAGCTCAGGTCATGATCTCAGGGTCCTGGGATCAAGCCCCGCATCGGGCTCCCTGCTTGGTGGGGAGCCTGCTTCTCCCTCTCCCTCTACTGTTCTCCCTGCTTGTACTCGCTCGCTCTCTCTGTCAAATAAATAAATAAAATCTTTAAAAAAAAAAAAACTGGAAATATTTATTTCCCCAAAGATTGCCACATTTTTGAAACAAAGATTTCTCTGCCATAAAACTAGGTTGAATATTTTAAAAATGACAAATGGACACCATAAAAGGTTTTTGGTGTTTTTGTTTTTTGTTGTTTTGTTGTTTTTTGTTTTGTTTTGTTTTTTTGGTCAAAAGTGCCCTTTTGGTTAAAGGATTAGCAAATTCAAGTAAATTCTACAGGCTCATTAACTTGCCATATTTGACTAGTTTACCAAAAGTGGGAGCAGTGAAAAGATATAAAATAGCAGCTCATGATCTCTTTCTCCAGCTGACTTAAAGAGACATTAAAAAACGAACAGCAAATTCAAATTACTTGTAACATAAACAAGGAAACACACTTCTTTCCATACTTCAGGTGTGAATAACAATTTATGCAGAATTATATTCTATTTTGGCTGTGTGGAAATATTTTTACTAAGTGTTAAAAGGAAAACCTTCAAGTCACTTAAAACTTTTTAAATACCCAATATTCACATGTGATCTTCAATGTCAACTAAGAAATCCTAAATTCAGGGGTGCCTGGGTGGCTCAGTTGGTTGGGCTTTTGATTTCGGCTCACATCATGATCTCAGAGTCATGGGATTGAGCCCTATGTCAGACTACGTTCTGGGCATGGAGCCTGCTCGGGATTCTCTCTCTCTCCCTGCCCCTGTTTGCCTCCCCCGCTCCAAAAAAAGAAAGAAAAAGAAATCCTTAATTCAATACTCAGAGAAAAAAAAAAATCTCAAAAATTTCATTTTTTCTGTGGCACCACCCTTTATCCAACTTCCTTGGACTTGTTGAAAGTCTTACTTAAAAACTGGTAAATTACCTGTGAATTACATACCCTCAATCTCTGGATTCAACAGCAAGGCCACTTAGAAAATGGGATCATTTTATAGGTATATTTTAAAGGTTTCACATATGTATTTGTCCTTCCTTCTACCACAAAGAAATCAGCCCCGTGTTGAACACCTAAAGACTATTTCTTTTTTTTTTTTTTTTTAAAGATTTTATTTATTTATTTGACAGAGAGAGACAGCGAGAGAGGGAACACAAGCAGGGGGAGTGGGAGAGGGAGAAGCAGGCTTCCCGCCCAGCAGGGAGCCCGATGCGGGGCTCGATCCCAGGACCCCGGGATCATGACCTGAGCCGAAGGCAGACGCTTAACGACTGAGCCACCCAGGCGCCCCTTAAAGACTATTTCTTGTGCCTCTCCCGCCTCTGACAGATAAAAAAATAGATCAATAGGGATCATTTGGGGGCGCCCTTTTTAGTTGTTTCCCTAAACTGTCTGAACAATTATCTCAAAGTCCCATATTACTTGGTCTAATGAGTTTAAAGTTTTAGCATCTACATCTTGATGTCATCCAACTGACCCAACAGATCTTGGATGGCATCCCTATTCTGCCGATGACCTAGAATTGTGGGAGGATAAGAGACATTTGGGTAAGTATCTGATTGTAATGTAGAGTGTATTTCTTTTCAGGGATTGTGGTGAAAAAACTTTGAAAGCCAACATTAAAGACCAAGTTGACAAGACTTTGGAGTAGTGGGCACCACACATTGTCTTGGAGGATGGATGGTGGCGTTGTCTGAAAGGGGGATTGTGAGTCGAAGTGTCCCTTTCATTGAGGGCGGGGTGGGGAACACAGTGGGTGTCAGAGTCAGTGGATTTGGGCAATGAGATACATAGAGTAACTCCACCCCCATGAACACACGCACACTCCATTTCATTTAGAGCCACCTGAGGCCTCAAGGGGACGGTAGGGAAGAAGGAAGAACACAGCTGTGCAGTTCGAAACAGTAGTTGTCCAAATTGGGGCTCCCCAGGAATCCTGATATTAAACAAAACATGTCAGTCCGTAAATACTGAACTGTTTTGGGGCCAGTCAGATCTTTCTTCTTTGTATCTAAAATCCAAATTTCAGGGGCACCTGGGTCGCTCAGTCATTAAGCGTCTGCCTTAGGCTCAGGTCATGATCCCAGGGTCCTGAGATCAAGCCCCTCATTGGGCTCCCTGCTCAGCAGGAAGCCTGCTTCTCCCTCTCCCACTCCCCCTGCTTGTGTTCCCTCTCTCACTGTGTCTCTCTCTATCAAATAAATGAAATCTTAAAAATAAATAAATAAATAAAATAAAATCCAAATTTCACTGGTCGCAGAGACTAGAACCCAAGACTGATCCCCAGGGCAGCATCTCTGTCTCCACACTCTGATGTCTTCCCAGAGAATGAACGTAGCTGTAACCCCACCCGTGGGAACGTGCATTGGCTTGAGGGGGCCAGATGTGAATGGAAATGTGCTTGTTACACCAAAAACAGAGAGGTCATCTCCCAACATCCGCAAACATTCTCCTCCTTTCCATCTGAAAATCAAGTTTCACGCATTATATCACTGAGTTGATTAAGTCTCTGAAGGCTGGGCAGTGTTTCTAGCAGATCGTTTTCAGTTTTAGTGCTGGGGTCGGGGGGGGGGAGTTAGAATTTTGAGTTTGAAAATGCATCTCTGTTCATAGCTAATTCCAGAGAAAAATCGAGTCAGTGTTGGCCCACTTTACTAGAAAGATTAAAAAACCGACCCCATAAAAGGGTATTTGCACTGGGATGAAGGGATTCCACCACAGGGTTTTCAGGCGCTGGAAGGCCATGTCTAGCTGTGTTTAGAGTGGAGATGGTCCATCTCTCTTGGAAGTTAATCTGCTCGCCCATCTGAGGCGAAACTAAACGTATTACGGCATATGGAAAAAACAACCTCAACAGATTCCACAGCAAGGCCGTGGTGAGAACTGATGTGGGCAGGCAAGCTGGCTTGCTGGAAGCTGGAACTGGCAAGGACCAACAGCAAGGGGTTAACAGCATGGCTCTGGCCTTAGCTGGGTTTCCCACACCTGGGTTCCCACCACTGCGTTACCACTCACAACTGCATAACCTGACCCAGCCTCAGTTTCCAAATCCACACCCTGGGATAAGAAGAACACCCTTCACCCGCTAGGCTGTTATAAGAATTATAGAATTATAACGATCCAATGATATAAGACATAATTCTTATACGCATTCACATACGCATGTGAATTATATGCATATGAATATATAATAATATATAGTTACATGCATGTGGAGGACGTAGCAGGTGTCAATAAGTACAAGAATTAATTAATATGTTGGGGTTTTTTTTAAGTTTTTTTTTTTTTTTTAAAGAAAGGGTGGAATTTAATCTTCATTTACAGGACACAGCAAGGTAGGAGATTCCACATAGAAATAAGAAACCCAGGGCGCCTGGGTGGCTCAGTTGGTTAAGCGACTGCCTTCGGCTCAGGTCATGATCCTAGAGTCCCGGGATCGAGTCCCGCATCGCGCTCCCTGCTCAGCAGGGAGTCTGCTTCGCCCTCTGACCCTGTCCCCTCTCATGCTCTGTCTCTCATTCTCTCTGTCTCAAATAAATAATAAATAAAATCTTTAAAAAAAAAAAAGTGCTACCATAACAAAACACACTGAAAAAGAGTTCTTGGTAGAGAAACAGGAAGACAAACTTCTACCAAACAGAGTCCTCAGCAAACAACTTTCTGCCTCAGCTGCACAATCTCAAAGTTAAAGGTCCTAGGAATGCCATCCTGAACTTGGAACCTATAGTTTCTGTCACAACCTTCTCATCTTCCTCTACAGAGAAATCCTGCTCAGTCAAATTTAATGAAGCTTTCTCCACGGACTCATTTTCATGGTTTTGTAGAGCTTCCACTGTGTCCAAACCTCCACATTCTTCCATCATTATACTAAGTTTCTCAGTTTCACCTAGTTTCTCAGCAGCCCATACAGCTTCCTTTTGTGTCTTAAAACCTGCCTTAGGTTCCCTTAGAGAGAACACCAACAAGGAATGGGACTAATCCATGATTCACAACTTGCTGTATCTGGTCCTGGCGGCCAGCTGTCATGTTTCACGTTGTCCATGTAGTTTCCTTCTGAATATTAGTTTTGGGGTTCATTAGCAGGCTGGGAAAGACAGCAAGTGGTCCTGCATCTATTACAACCCCAGTCTGTTCATCTGTCCCAGTGACAATACCTCCTATGGCTCTTAGCACAGGAGTCACAATGGGCAATTCAGTAGCTCCTAGAAGCTTCACAAGCTGGGGCACAACTCCTGTTTTCACAACCATTTCAATGCATTCATCTGGACCATCGGGAAGGTAGCCAATGGCCCAGCAGGTATCTGCTAATATTTCTGGATCACCATGATGCAGGACATGAACTAATGTAGGAAGAATCTGCTCAACAGCATCTAACGGGGGTGCAGGATTCTTGTTGTGACAAAGGTCTGGAAGTGTCCAAGTAAGGTTATGTAAGTAACCACATGCTAAAGATCACATATCAGGAACTGCAAGGAGAGCCCATAGCGGGTCAACTGCACCATACTTGATAACCAAGTCTCAAAAAACTGAACCATCACCTGCAATGTTTCCTAGAGCCCATACAGCTTGTTCACTGATGTGGGCATGGGAAGATGCCAAAGGAGAAATGAATGCCGGCATAGCACCTCCATCTACCGCAGCCTTGGTCTGTTCTGATGTCCCAGAAGCAATGCTAGTGAGAGCCCAGGCAGATTCAAACTGAATGAGACTACAGTCAGTTCTGCCCAAGAAGACACAAATTTTGGAATCAAACCGGTCCAGATTATGTTGTCTATGATGGGCTGTTCTTCCCTAGAAAGTAGTTTCCTAGCAGCTTGAGTAGCCTGGAGCTGGCTTTCCAAATTGTTGCTATGTATGCCTTTGACAATGTCATCAACAGACCAGTGTGCAGTGCCCTGGTTGTTGTGGTTTTCCTGCAGTGGAGAGGTAGTGTCATCAGGAAATCAGCTTACGTTTCTCCTTTTCAGCATCTGGTCAACCTTCTTAGCTTTCCTCAGCTCCATGTTAACTTCTATCCAGTGCCGCCTCATTTCTGTACTGTCTTTCCCCTTGTTCTTGAATCTGTTAAGGTGGGCAGCTGGTGAATTAGCATTCTTGTTGGTGGACATGGTTATGAGACAAAGGGAGAAAGCTACACGGCCGGCTCAGGCTTCCACAGGAGGCGGTCTGGGGCATGCAGGCTGCGGGTCAGCTGCCCTCAAAACGTCCACCACGGATTACCCCAAAGAGGGTGTGGCTAAAGATTTTATGTATTTTTTTATTTGAGAGAGAGAGCATGAGCTGGGGGCGGGGGGGGAGCAGCAGAGGGAGAGGGAGAAGCAGACTCTCGGCTGAGCAGGGAGCCCGACGCAGGGCTTGATCCCAGGACCCCGGGATCATGACCTGAGCCGAAGGCAGACGCTTAACCGACTGAGCCACCCAGGCGCCCCAAGAATTAATGTTTTAAAATAATTATTAGTGATCACATTGTGTCTCTCTTTCCTCCTGGCAGGGCAAGAAACATACCACTGGTTTCTCAGTTTCTCCAGTTTATATTAGTCTTCCCCTGTCAGTGAAGACACATTATACAATGATCTTTCTACTTCTCAGCAAAACAGAATTTTGACAAAAGTCATAGTCACATTACTATCATTTTTGATAGGCATGGGGCCCAAATTTCTTCTCAAGTAGAGTCTGGCACCTGGCACTCATCCTTTAAAGTGAGTGGAGTAGGGGAAGAATTTATAAAAGGTCAAAGCGCTGTTAGCCCTGAAAGGGATTTTAGAGATCATCTCATGATGTGAAGGCTCATGCTGACCTTCTCTCCTGAAAAGCACTGGTATTTGATTTTGCTTACACAAAACAAAACACCTTTTAAAAATTTTTACCTACCCCTTCCTTAAATATGGAATAAAGAATATGCTAGTTTCTTCGTCTCACATGAGAATTTGATGATTTATACCAAATCATTTTCCCTTTCCCAAAAGACAGGAAGAAAGAGGAATGATATTTCTCAAACACCTACATGATAAGCAATTTCCACATAATCTCATTTAATCCCCACAACAACCCTAGGAAATAGAAGATTATCTTTTAATTAACAGATAAGGAAATTGAGGCCCAGAGAAGCTAAGTGACTTGCTCAAAGCTGGTCAGGAAGTGGTAAAATGGGCACTGGAATCCGGTTGTGACTCAAATATTCATGTTCACTCCAAAAATGACTTGGTGTCTCCACAGCCCTCACCCTGTGTGATTTTCTTCACAGCACTTACCACCACTCAACATTGTATTATATATTGATCTGTGTATTTGTTATCTATTTCCATCATTAGAACCTAAGTTCTGTAAGAGCAGGGTCTTTCTATATCCCTCAAGTGTAAAACAGTGCCTGGCCCATAGTACGTGCTCAAGTAAATGTTTGTCACATGAATGAATGGATGAATGAATGAGTTAGTGAGTTAATTAATGAATTAATAAGGGGATATAACAGAGAATTAAATGTCAGATTTTTCTTTAAAGATTTTATTTATTTGAGAAAGAGAGAGAGAACGAGTGATTGGGAGGAAGAGAGAGAGAGAGAGAGGGAGGGAGAGAGGGAGGGAGGGAGAAGCAGATTCCCTGCTGAGCAGGAAGCCCAACGTGGGACCTCAATCCCATGACCCCAGGAGCATGACCTGAGCCAAAGGCAAATGTTTAACCAACCGAGCCACCCAGGTACCCCTAAATGTCAGATTTAAATGTAAATAGCATATAACTCTGGCAATAAAAAAGAAATTGTGCATAATAAGTTATTTTTTCTAGGTGATCTCATACTTCTTTTTTTTTTTTTTTTTTAAAGATTTTATTTATTTATTTGAGAGAGAGAGAATGAGAGACAGAGAGCATGAGAGGGAGGAGGGTCAGAGGGAGAAGCAGACTCCCTGCCGAGCAGGGAGCCCGATGCGGGACTCGATCCCAGGACTCCAGGATCATGACCTGAGCCGAAGGCAGTCGCTTAACCAACTGAGCCACCCAGGCGCCCCGGTGATCTCATACTTCTATATAATTTTATTCTCTTCAAGAAAATATACATTTAACTGGCTTAAGAGGGCTAGTTTATAGATTCTTGATACAGCTGGAAATGTTGGTAATTAACATCAGGATACCCTCAAATAGGACTGAGATTATCCAGAAAAGCATTCATTTAAAAACTGTGGCCACAAGGAAACTTCATGAATTAATAGTATTTGTCCAAACCAAATTTATCTTTGGGTTCATTGACTCAATCACAATAATGGTTGCAGTT
>NC_058415.1:10851592-10863707 GCF_002201575.2 Neomonachus schauinslandi
AATTTATCTTTGGGTTCATTGACTCAATCACAATAATGGTTGCAGTTCAATCTTTTGAGGTTGATTTTTTTCTTGAAGATGTCTATAAAAGATTGGCCTTACCTGTTTGTACCTATTTGAACATCTTTCAAGTATTTTAAAATCTCATTCTAAAGACAAATGTCACGCAACACTCCAGAAAGACAACTGGGCAGCTATATAAATCACTGAATAACCTCTGAGTCTGTGGTTCAATTTCCAGCATTTATACTGAAGAATCATTCAAGATGAAAAAAAAATTACAATCCTCACAATGAAATGTTATGCATTCATTTAGAAATGTCATGCAAGAATATTTAGTGACATGAAAAGTTCTTCATACTATATTTTTAAATTAAAAAGCAGGTTACAGGGCGCCTGGGTGGCTCAGTTGGTTAAGCGACTGCCTTCGGCTCAGGTCATGATCCCGGAGTCCCGGGATCGAGTCCCGCATCGGGCTCCCTGCTCGGCAGGGAGTCTGCTTCTCCCTCTGACCCTCCTCCCTCTCATGCTGTCTCTCATTCTCGCTCTCAAATAAATAAAATCTTTAAAAAAAAAAAAAAAAAAAGCAGGTTACAAAACAGTCTATAAGTCTGCTTCCAATTTTGTAGAAAACATGCATGTATGTGTGTGAGTCTGAAAAAAATATATATATCAAGCTGTTAAAAGTGATAAACTTTTGGTCAAAGAACTAGAAATTATTTATTTGTTTGTTTTAGAGAGAGAGCGCAAGCAGGGAGAGGGAAGGGGCAGAGTGAGAGAGAATCTTAAACAGGCTCCACTCTTAGCGCGGAGCCCAACGTGGGGGCTGAATCTCATGACCCTGAGATCAAGACCTGAGCCAAAATCAAGAGTCAGACACTTAACCGGCTAAGCCACCCAGGCGCCCCTAGAAATAATTTTTATCTTAAAAATTTCTGCTTCACGTGCATTCCTGCTTTTTCTATAATTCACACATATAGCTTTTGTAATAAGAAGCCATTTTTCACTTAAGGAAAGTCTAGGAAACAGGTCTGTTGTCTCCAATCTATAACTCTAGCTGCTAGTCTTCAGGATGAACCCCTTCTTCTCCCGAATGGCTCTGCGTTCCCACATTTCTTCCCCATCTCTCATATAAGCATCCCTGGTGATCACATGCCCTGCATTATCTAAGTGGCTCTACCAAGTTCCCCCTGCAGACTTTCAGAACTGCCACAGTTTTCCACAGAAGTTACTTTTTGGAAAAGGCAACAGTGTGTGCCTACCATCTCTTTCAGTTTTCAGAAAATGTGAGGTCATGGGGAAATTGAAGGTCCAAATTTCCCCTTGGCCTTTCCGTCTCTTTCCTTTTGAGTGAACTATGATGTATGTGGTGTGTATGTGTGTGTGTGTGTGCACGTGTGCACGTGCCTGCGTGTTCTGGGGGACAAGCTCTGTAAATGAGTTGAAACCTTACTTTATGTTGTTGCGGTCACTGCTTTTAACATTTCTCTATCCCTCATGTTCATTGTTTTTTTACTTTGTCCATATTTATTCTTAGTTTTCTTTTCCGAGCACCTTCCTAGTGGGAGACCTGGTTCCAGGTCCGTTACATAGGACACGTTGACTAATCACAGAAACGTGGCACTCATTTGCATTTCACAAATGTTTCATTACTATGTGTGTTGTGCTCTTTGACTTACGCAGCATTTTCATAGAGATTGTATCATTTGACCCAGTGACATGGGCATTATTCTGTCTTACAGATGGAAAAACTTAAGACTCAGGGAAATAAAAGAACTTGCACAAGATGCTCCCACTGAGAATCAGTGGAGGACGACCGGAATTGGACTTGTTGGCCTCAAGTTTCTGACTGGAAGGTCTCTACTCTCTTCTCCCTGTAGTGAGGGCTCTCTGAATTGTTTATCACTACAAATGATAATATGAATGAGAAGATTGATGTCACAGACTATTAAAATGATTAAAAGGCAAATAAAACAAGAGGGTTCCTCAGACCCAAAGTAAACCAGTCATGAAAAGCAAAGTGACTCAGCTTTCTCATCAAAATTCTGTCACAGAGGGGAGGTGGGACCATTACAAGGTTACCCCTCAAGTGGGAGTGAATGTTTTAGAATGCTTCTTTCTCTTAGATAACATCTTGTTTCCCGTCAAATAAAAAATTCTGATTTAATCACTCAAAAGCTGTTTAAAAATATCTTAATCTTCTGGTTTTTCCTCAAATGCTTTTTAAATGCTTGTTCTCTGGAAAAAAAAAAAAATGGCTGAGCAACTTGGCTCCTTACCAATCTGTGGGGTCTCTAGAATAAAGATTAACTTTCACATGGCACTTCTAGAGTCCTCAATTTCAATGAGACTTTAAGTTGTTTTGTTTTTCTACTATCAGCCACCCTGCTTTAAAGGATAGGTATGCCTTGTATTCTTAGCATCTCCATCTAGAATCTTAGGTGTTTCAGCTATACACATTTAGATATTGCTTCCTTGGTAGTCTCCACACCCGTATCCCCTGTGACTTAGACCACAGAGTTTTCATCTATCTGCCAACAGCACAGCAAACCAGGCCTATCTGTATGTTGACTGACATTTGGTTAATGGCCCCTCCTTTGTGACTGGGACCCTGTGTGGCACAGATGGTTAGCTGACCCCCCAAAGATTCATGCTCCCCATTCCCAGGGAGGATTTGTTGCTGGAAAGTGACTGCCAGACAAGAACCATATTCACCAACCCTCCTTGCCTATCGGTGGACCTTGTAAGTAGTTCTCATCATGTAATGTGAGCAGAAGTTGATGCGTACCACTTTTGAGTTGAGGTATTTAATGATGGGCTACGAAGTCTTTCACTGTCTCTTCTTCTTGGCCATTGGCTGGATGATGCCAAAGTAACCTAACAATTACAAGATGGCAGAGCCATAAGGTCGAAGCTGCCTGGGTTCCAAAGTCACTGCTTAGAGGAGAGCCACCTGATCTGTATCAGTCTGTGGCATGAACATAAAATAAATGTTTGTTGGGTTATTCCACTGAGATTTTGGGATTATTTGTTATGACAGCTCTTTTACCCGGATTCATACTGGACCTATAAGCCCAGATATCCCTCCTCATGAGGCCTAGATCATTAGGCCTGGATCTTCCCTCCTCATTAGGATTCTGGAGTTCGATGAGCCTGAATCTGATATGAGCATTAACGGGTCAGAGGTGGCATGATGCTACAATGGAAGTTCTGTCACTGATTCATGCCCACCGCAATTTTGGGGGGCTATGGCAGAGACCGCTAGTCGCCTATCAATAGCCATTATCCCCTTCCTTCTAGCTCAACCCAGGTTTTGTTGGAGGTGGCAATGTGCTGGTCCAATAAAAACTGTATTTACCAACCTCCCTTGTAGGTAGCAACCTCCCTGTTGCTATATATCAAATGTGATATATAACAAATGTCCAGTTTCCAGTTTTTGGAAAAGTTCCTTAAAGGGGAGCAACGTTAATCGACGTGCCTCTTTGGCCTTCTGTCTTCTTCCTGTCTTCAAGGTTTTTCCAGTGCGTAGTTTCAGGAGCCACCTTATGACCATGAGCATGAGAACCACGCACCAAGGATGATGGGACACAAAGACACGAGGTCTCCAGTGGCATTTTGGGCTCTCCTACCAAGTGTGGGTTGCCAACCACTGGAATTCCTGTTACATAAGAAAAATAAACTCCCCATCTGTTGAAGCCACTGTTTTGCGGGGTTGTCTCTTCCCTGCAGCTGCTAAAAGCAATCCTAGCTTACTGAAGGGTGACCCTTCTGACACAACCCACGTCTTGTATCTTCATTTCAGGCTGGTCTTTCTGCCTTCCTTGCTGTATTCTCTTCTTCTACTCACTTTAATTCTTCCCAGCCCAGGACTTACACTGGATCATAGCACTACCGAATCTCTAAGCCCATAGGGTAACTCTTGAGAATAAAGTGCTCGCTGACCCTTTTTCCAGTCATTTAATTTAGCCTCAAATCCTGCTCCTTGGAGTGACACATAGGAATTTCCAAGCACCTTGTCTCCATAATACCCTCACACCGCTGCTTCGTCTCTGGACCAGACAGCTCTGCCATCTCGACTCCATTGGTGTAATTATGGTATTTAAGAGAAACCCAAGAAGTTATTTAAGGGGCGCCTGGGTGGCTCAGTTGGTTAAGCGACTGCCTTCAGCTCGGGTCATGATCCTGGAGTCCCGGGATCGAGTCCCACATCAGGCTCCCTGCTCGGCAGGGAGTCTGCTTCTCCCTCTGACCCTCTTCCCTCTCATGCTCTCTGTCTCTCATTCTCTCTCTCTCAAATAGATAGGTAGAATCTTTAAAAAAAAAAAAAAAGAAGTTATTTAAGTTCATTCACCTGCCTCCAGGCAGGACTGCAATTAGCTCTTCCAGACATATAGCTGGCTTCCATGGGCCAAAAAAGTGTCTCACAAAACATGACTCATTGGTAACTATGAAGGAGTCCATTTAATCTGTTCTCAGTTTCCCTGCCAGTAAAATGGGTACTGTGATCGGAGCAGGGAATGACAAGACCTTCTGCTTAAATCCATGAAGTTGAAACTGGAATACGATGGCTTGCTTTTCTTCGGTGCTGTACTGAGATTAAAATGGCCAAATATTCTGGAACTCCTCCCATCAAGAGATTGGGTCTATTTTCCCACCCATTAAAGCTCGGTTGCCTTGTAACTTGTTTGAACCAATGAATGTGGGGGAAGGAATGTTGTATAAGCTCTAAAGCAAGCCTCAAGGAGCCTTGTGGCTTCCATGCTCCTCCTGGTAGAAAGTTCCCTCGACCACAGAAGGAATACCAAGCTAGAGTCCTGGAGGATATGGGACCACGTGAAGCAGGAGAACAGCACCAAGGTCCTGAACTTGCGAGTGAGGCCAGCGTAGACATCCCATTTCAACTGAGCCATCGGATAACTGCAGCCACATGGATGACCACAGCAAGACCAGCAGGGCTGCCCCACTGAGCCCAACCCGACTTGTCAACCCACAGAATCATGAGAAATAATAAACTGCTGTTGCTTTAAGTCAATAAGCTTTGGGGTAACATATTAGTTTCCCAGGCTGCCATAGCACATCACTACAGACCCAGTGGTATTTATTCCCTCACTGTTCCGGAGGCCGGAAGTCCAAATTCAAGGTGTCGGCAGGACCACGCTCCAGCCCTGACGCCCTAGGGAAGACTCCTTCCTTGATTCCCTACTTTCTGGTGGTTGCTGGCTGACTTCGTGTTCCCTGGATCGTGGTGGCGTAACTCCAGTCTCTGCCTCTGTCTTCACGTGGCCTCTTTTCTATGTGTGTCCGTGGCTCTGTGGCTCTTCTTCTAAGGATGCCGCTGATTAGACTTAGCGCCCACTTTAATGCAGTATGACCTCATCTTAACTTACATCTGCAAAGACCCTCTTTCTAAAACGAGATGACATTTGCAGGTACCAGGGCTTAGGAATCTTTGGGGAGAGACACGATTCAACCCACAACAGGTGGTTTGTTAAGCAGCAAAATATAACCGATACTGGTGCTCCTTCCTATAATTTTTGTACTTCAAACACATAAAGATAATAAAATAGAAAGGATTATCAGTTCTGAAAGATAATACATGACAGTGTTGAGAGTTTCAGAATCTCCCCGGAAGAAAACAGATAAGAAGAATATTTTATTTATTGTCAAGGGTCCCAACGGTGGCGCAAAGCAAAATTTGTTATAAATCAGACAGTATCGGGTCATATCTTTATCCATGTGTAAGACTTATTTTATGGGAATGAAACATACATGCGCTTTCCCTCTCAGATCAGAGCATGCTCTGGCCAGCATGGCATGTTAAATCTGTGTAAAGGTCAAAGCTTTGTTAGAACCTTCTGGTTACCGATGTCCCACTTTCTCTTCTGCCTCATCCAAACTTTCTAAAGGAGTGGTCTCTACCAGCTTCCTCCATTTCCTCTGCACTGACTCCCCCCATAACCCTATGAAATCTGACTTCCTTCCCCACAACTCCACTAAAACTGCTGTTTTAGACGTTTACACTGACCACCAGCAAAGCAAATCCAATGGCTCTTTCTTTGTCCCCGGACATTTGGAATTGCCCTGTTAGCTTGCTTTTCTACCACTACCCTATCTGCCACATCTGGGCCAAATTCTTCTTCCTCTCTTTTTGCAGCTTTTCCCTCTTACACCAACTGGCAGTGGCTCATGCCCTGGTCCCATGATTTTCCTCTTCCCACTACACTTTCCCACCTTCATTGATGACTTCCTAATTAATATGTTCCTTCCTGACCTCTCATTCAAGTTCCAAACCTATATCTCAAGTTACCCCATGGAAATGTTGTATAGTTTATGCTTCTCTGTATCAATCAGAGTGGGCTTGGTTATGCAGTGATAACAAATAATCCAAAAATCTTAGTGGCTTATAAAAACAAAGACCACCAGAGAGCAAGTGTGGCTCTCCCCTAACTGTCTTTACTCCGGGGCGCAGGCTACAGACCCATCTGGAACATTGCTGATCGTACAGAACAGGGAAAAGTTGACATGGCTCTTAAAGCTTCACCTCGAAGTGACCACATCACCTTCAGTAAGGTGAAAAGTAAAATCCTCTCACAGGGAAGGAGTAACTATCCATCACTGTGCAGCCTACTCCATTCTCTTAAACAAAAACTCTACAAGAGAAGTTTAAATCACCCTCCCAAAACTTACTCAGATTTCAAGTTTTCACAATTACTCACTGGCACCATCTTTATCCGGTTTCCTCAGAATGGAAATCTTGGTGTTATCTCTTTTATAAATCTCACCTTTCCTAATTACAAAATTTTGAAGAAAATGTGGGAAATATGCCCACATACATACATACATACACACGCTTCACATGCCAGGAAACAAAAATCATCAGGAATACAACTACCCAGGATAACACTGATAACATGTTCACATATGTCCTTCTGGTCCCCTCCTTACCATATGTATTGATCCATTAACTCTACAGGGAGATATATACATATTTGTTTTTCAATAAGAATGATTTCATACGGGGCGCCTGGGTGGCTCAATTGGTTGGGCGACTGCCTTTGGCTCAGGTCATGATCCTGGAGTCCCGGGATCGAGTCCCGCATCGGGCTCCCTGCTCGGCAGGGAGTCTGCTTCTCCCTCTGACCCTCCTCCCTCTCACTCTCTGTCTCAGATAAATAAATAAAATCTTTAAAAAAAAAAAAAAAAAGAATGATTTCATACCATACATACAGCTTTGTGGCTGTCAAAATCTTATCAAGATCATTTCAGTATTTTCTTTTCTTCTGTTTTGAAAAATAGCATGGCAATGACTTGCAAATTTAAATATCCAGCTCTGACCTCTCTCCCGAGTCTCAGATTCCTAAATAAAACTACATAGTAGGAAATTCCACTTGCATTTCTAATATGCATCTTAAACTTAATATGCCCCCAACTAAACTCTTGATTCACCCTAAAAGGCTGCTCCTCGTCCACTCTTTTCAATCTCTGTGAAAAGCATCCATCTCCACCCAGAACTCCAACCCCAGAGACATGGCGATTTCTCTTTTTCTCCCACTGTCCCCAGCCCACATCTAATCCATCCGCTCAATCTCCAAGTTGTATCTCAGACCTGACTGCCCCTCCCCACTGCAGTCCCAGCTGCCACCACCACCCATCTGGAACCTGACTACCTCCCAGTTATTTTCCTTGCTTCCACTCTTTGCTTCTCTGTGGGGAAGCCAGAGTGCACTTTTAAACCCCAGAATGGAAATCTTGGTGTCATCTCTTTTGGGATGTCAATCGAGTCATGCCTCTGTTCCAGAATCCTTCCCATTGCACTTAGAATAACATTTCAACTTTTCCCATGGCTTATAAGGATTTGATTGCTGCCAACTTTTCTCCTCATCTCTACCACTCTCCCTTCATCCACTCTACTCCAGACACACTGGCTCTTTCTTTTCTTCCAACACACCAGACTTACTCCAGCCACAGCACTTGCTAATTCCCCCACCCAGTCCCAGCCCCAGTCACCGACCCACTCAGGGATGCCTTCCTCGTCCATTCTTTTGAAGTATCCACACTCTCCACATGACCCTCGTACATTCTCTGCATGGCTCTTATTTTATCTGATATTTCCTTGTTTCTTTCCTGGTTTACTTTATTATCTTCCCACTGGAAAATGACTTACATTTTTTGTTAAAGGTTTTATTTATTTTACTGAGAGAGAGAGAGAGAGAGCACAGGAGTAGGGGGAGGGGGAGGGGAGAGGAAAAGAGAATCTCAAGCAGACTCTGGGCTGAGCGTAGAGCTGATGCAAGGCTCGATCTCATGACCCTGAGATCACAACCCAAGCCGAAACTAAGAGTCGGTCACTTAACCAACTGAACCACAAGGGCGACCCTGGAAAATGACTTCTTTTAGAACAAGAACTTAGACTGTCTTGCTCACAGCTCTATCCTTGGCCCTTAGAACTCTGCAGGTACACAGCAGGCTACAGTCAATGTTCATGAGAAGAGCAAATGAACAATTATTGAGGTGCTTCTCAAACCCAGTTGATTCCCTTTGAAGTATCTGTGGCCACAGTCACTTTTCTTCTTGTGACTCCAGCCTAATCCCAGACCTCATCACCTCACAATGGGGATGACTGCAGCCCCCTCCTGATCCATCTCACAGAACTCCCCCTACCCCACTCATTCTGCATACAGCTAGTTACTCTTCCCATTATAACAGTTTCATCTGTTGCTCCCCTCCCTGTGCCTTCTGTCAACAATCCTGCCCTAACCCTCACCCAGCCACACAAACTCCATCTCCTCTGTTCTCTTAGTCAACCTGCTCCCTCCCGCTGAATTCTGGGGGGCAGATACTGGTTGTTGTTTTTTCCCCCTCTCATACTGCCTAGAGAAAGTTACAGGCAATCAAAAAAAATTCTTGTGAGTTGAATAAAGTGATTGGTATACAACAGGTAATATACAACAGTTACAGTGGATATATACAACAGAAAAAGTGGATACCCTTTCTAAAGGGATATTGTGAGAGCAGACAGTGATTTGGAATGAAAGAGGACAATACTAGCAGGTAAAGCAAACCAGTGAGAACGACAACAGGGAGGCGACAATCCTGTTCCCGCAGAGACCAGATGGCCACCACTGCCTTGAAGCAGGAGATGGTACATTTTTAGTGGACTTTGAGCCTGCCTTCTTCTGCGAGCATAAGGGAAAATGGGCCGTCATGCTGGTATAAATCAGTGCCTGCTGACTGGCACCCCGTAGGCAGCTCTGGTTGGATTCCCCAATGACCCGGGACCCCGGGGGGTTATCTCCTTGGTGAGAACTCAACTCTTGAGTTCTCAAGTACGGCGCCAAGAACCGAATGCAGACAACTCAAACAACTCAAACCACAGAAGGGGTCTGCTGTGTGTGGACTCTTGCCCTGTGTCGCAGCAAGGCAGAGCAGGGATTTGGAGGACAGCCCTACTATCTGTGGCCATTCTTCCCACTTTCTCTCATGGGGGGTGTGGTGCAACAGGGGACTACATCTCCCTGTTCAAACGGGAGAATCCAGCCCAACCATTCAGTTATACCCACGCCAGGAGAACCACATCCTTCTTAGCAAACACCATACCCTCTTGTGCTAATCTACAGACTTTCTCTAATCAAATGTCTGGGTAATGAGGCAGAATCTTTATTCTATGCTTTAAAAACCATATTATTGGGGCTCCTGGGTGGCTCAGCTGGTTAAGCGTCTGCCTTCGGCTCAGGTCATGATCTCAGGGTCCTGGGATCGAGCCCCACCTCGGGCTCCCTGCTCGGCAGGGAGTCTGCTTCTCCCTCTCCCTCTGCCCCTAACCCCGCTCATGCTCTCCCTGTCTCTCAAAGAAATTTAAAAAGTAATATCTTTAAAAAATAACATATTATTTAAAAATAAACATGTTATCAACTCAACTCCTTATCTCAGGTCAAACGCAAATCGCGGGTACATTTATCTGATGGAGACAAAAAAAATTTTTTTTTGTTTTAGTTTCCGGGCTTTTCCAGGAAATAGGTAATGTGACTATAACGTAAGGAGTGATTGAAAAAAGCATGACCAGATTGTACACATCTAAATACCTGTTGCTGGGTTTTTTTGGTTTTTGTTTTTTTATAATTTCACACAAGAAGGGCCATGCAGTCTATGCTGATAGAGCTGGCTTCCTGAAATCATCTTTGGGGGCTCTTCTTGGTAACTGCTTTCAGAGCCACTTGAAGAGGCCGCTAAAAACCAGCTCCATGATTTTAAAGTCATATCTTTTCATTAACTCAAACTGATACTACCTAATTTAACAGACTTGATTAAATGCTAATGACTTTGGCTCATTCCAGAAACCATACAGTGTATCATTTATGGATATGTGCGTGCGCGCGCGCACACACAAACACACACACACACACACACACTAAAAGTACAACTTGGTGGTAGTGCTAACCTCTGAAGGAGCAGAATATGGGGACTTCAAATTTATCTGTAATGTTCTCTTTTTTCATTTAGAAATATCTAAGACACAAGTGTCCAAATGTTGGGGCGTCTGGGTGGCTCAGTTGGTTAAGCGTCTGATTCTTGGTCTTGGCTCAGGTCATGATCTCGGGGTCATGAGATGGAGCCCCGTGTGGAGCCTATTTAAAAAAAAAAAAAGTGACCAAATGTTCACATTTGTTCATTCTGTTCAGCAGGCTCCCAGGTACCTGCCATGTTACCATCTATCTGTATTTACTATATTTTTGAAACTTTCCAAGTAAGAAAAAAAGCAGATTCTCCCCCAGGGGAAAAAGATTTCATGCCACTGAGCTTATTTTTTAAAATAAATGTCCCCCAAACTCTGAGAGCAATTCTAAAAGGATCTCCAAGAATGTTCTGGATACTGCTAGGATCCTTAGAATAAGCAGCACGAAGCCAAAAGGACCACTTTAAAGGCACAATGCCCAAAAGGCAGGGTTAGGAGGCAAATGAAGTCTCCCTCCTTTCCCAGTCCATAATCTTGGGTTAATGTCCTTGCCCCTTGCAGACAAGGCCATGACTTTTTGTCTTTGTATTTCCAGGACCTGGTGCAGTGCTCAGAACAGAGTAACCCTCATTAGCTGGAGTGTATTCTCACTCTCAAACTTATGAGCCTAGGATTTGCAAGCCTCCTAACTTATCCACACACCAGAAAGTCAACAGATGGGAGAAAAAAGTTGATTACTTTACAGTTCTGCATTTCTTACTCTAGTTCCAGTTTAGCCTGAATACCATTAGGTAACCTGTTTGCTATTTTTACCTTTAATCTCTTGCATAGGAAGAACAATAAACTTTATCCTTTGAATGATAAGAGTGCTTGTGAAGCCTCAAGGTTTCTAAGCAGAGTGACACTAACATGTTGTACAAACATAAAGCCAATCCCAGAGCCAGAGGGACCCAAAAAAGTGTGAAAGAAGTCCAGTCTATGTATACCCGGATCCAAGGGAAAACACAGTGAATTACATCATCTGGATCTCGTTTGTGAGAGACAGGGATTCTGATTCCGACATGCCATTTCATTTCAAAGAGCAAGAGTTTATGCAAAGGACAGGTGGATTAGATTAGATTGTGAAAGCAAAGAGTGAGTGAAAGTGTGACAACTAGAGTCTAAAAGAGAATCAAGAAAGAA
Organism: Neomonachus schauinslandi; assembly: GCF_002201575.2. Classification (NCBI taxonomy): domain Eukaryota; kingdom Metazoa; phylum Chordata; class Mammalia; order Carnivora; family Phocidae; genus Neomonachus; species Neomonachus schauinslandi. The sequence continues at coordinate 10,863,228 of NC_058415.1, forward strand.
TTAAGTTGCTAGAACAATCCACCTTCAGCATTAACCCACCTATTCAATGAATAAAGGCAGAAAACAAGGAAGATGGAGGTTACCACCATCTTTAGTTGTCTATCGGGCAAAGGAAAAAGGAGAAATGTTTGACCATTTTAATTTCTGAAGCATGACTTCAGAGGTCACGCAGGGATCTGGCAGAGAAGCTAAACAGGAAGAGGTAAGAGACATTTAAGAGCAGGGGTCAAGCTAGCAAATAAAGATTTAAAAGAATGATAAAAGCCAGCGGGGCGGCAGGGATGTCCACTATCACCACTGCTATTCAACATAGTATTAGAAGTCCTAGCCACAGCAATCAGACAACAAAAAGAAATCAAAGGCATCCAAATCGGCAAAGAAGAAGTCAAACTCTCACTCTTTGCAGATGATATGATACTCTATGTGGAAAACCCCAAAGACTCCACCCCAAAACTGCTAGAACTCATACAGGAATTCAGT
>NC_058415.1:10868707-11016459 GCF_002201575.2 Neomonachus schauinslandi
ACCTGTTGATCTTGAGCGCGAACGCGCGCCGCTCCGCGCCCGGCAGCGTGGCCATGGCCCGCGCGCGGCTCGTCCGCCTCTAGGGGCGCGGGGCGCGGACGGCGGGGGCCCGGCGCGCCGCGGAGCCGCTGCAGCGCACGCCGAGCGGGGCGCGAGCCTCATCTGTCAGTGGGGCTGCAAACTTCCGCATTTCCACCTTCGGCGCCGCAGCCACGGCGGGGGAGGGCCCAGCCTCGGAGCTGCCGCGGCGGCGAGCCCAGCCAGCCACCCGGCGCCCGGCCCGGCACGCAGGGAGCGGCGGGCGAGAGGGTGTGGACACGCCGCGGAACTGCCCTCCGGATGCTCCGAGCGACGGCGCGCTCCGGCCGCGGGGGCCCTGACCTCAGGCAGAAGCGACCGCGGGCGGAGGGCTCCGCGACCGCCGAGCCAGGCCGGAAACTCCATCTGCCCGGAGCCGCGGGGCTGCCAGCGCCTGAGGGCAGGAGCGGGAACGCGCTGTCCGCCCGCCCCGCGCGCTCGGCGAGGTCGGGAAACCAGCCTCGCACGTGTCCGCGCTGGGCCTTCCGAAGGGTCCGCACCAAGCCTGGGGGCGGGGGTGCGGGGGGGGAGGCAGATTTGAAAACACAACCAACCAACCCACCAACCAGGGTACAAATCAACTTTTGCGAAAGATGTCTCCCTCATCCTTCCTGGGGCACTTGAGTTAAATATAATGAATCCAGCCAAGGAATAAACATTGTTAAGTTATCCCCCAATGCCCCCTTCAATTTTTTCTTTCTTTCTTTTTCTTCTTTTTTTTTTTTCCAACAGGAGGATAAATGCTTTTCTCTGGGAAAACACTGCACGCCTCTTTCCTGTGATTCAAGAATATGCTGCAGCCCTGTTTATTTCAGTTTCAGATGAGAAGTCGGCAAGAGGCCCAGACCCAACTCAAGAAAAATCAGAAAAGTCCCAATGCTCACCGGAGTGGGAAAGTACATGTTTATTTCAAGTTACTGGTTGCTCAGAGTTTTGCTCTAATAGAGCATTCTCTAAATTCAACCTCTGTTTGGCAATTTGCCCTTTAAAAAATACTAAAGCAGGATATTTTTGGTTCAGAGCTACACTGCTGTCCAGTGTGACTATTGACCATTGGAACAGATGGTTAGTCTGCACTGAGATATACTGAGTGTGTAAAATGCACATTGGATTTTGAAGACAGTGTAGAGAAAATAATGCAAAAATATCCTGTTAGTGATTTTTTTAAATGTTAGTTACATGTTAAAATGATAGTTTTGATATTAGGCAAATAAAATATTAAAATTAATTTCACCTGTTTGTTTTTCCCTCTTTACAATGTGGCCTTCGTGAAAGAAAATTTAAATTACACACGTAGTTCACATATGAGGGTCACATATGTTCCTATCAGGCACTGCTGGTTTGTAGTTTGCAACCTAATATGTAAGTAAAACTCCTAAGGACTGAATTGAGTCTCTTCTTGTTGGCCTTCCTTTCTCTGGCTTTGCCTGGCTCTGTTAGTTTAGTAATTCCTCAGAGCTGGTTAGGTGACTTTTCCCTGCAAATATCAATGCCTTTAAGCATATAAGACAAAGTTCTTCAGTCCAACGTTATCATATAGGCTATGAAAAAAGATCCAAGGAAAAGAAAGCTTTTTGTAATGTGGAGTTTCTGACTTCCAAATTCTAAGTCTGTTTACTGCACTGGGATCTATAAGCCAACATTTAGATCAAGAGATGCTGAGAGAACAACTCTGTGACGACTTCTCAAACTGAGAGCAAATGGGTGATTTGTAGACGATTCTTTACACCAGAATCTTGAGTCTGCTGTGTACCAAGTCAGCCTTTCATATGGCTCCTTTGAGTTTCTAAATGTTTGTGACACACATGTTCCTACAGAGCAAAAATATTCTAGTTTCCACACAAACGCAAATAAAATGTAATGAGAGTATCTCAAATTTTCAGAATTTGCAATCAAGGAAAACTTTTTTTGGCGGGGGACGGGGTAAGGGGGAATGGTATCATAAAATCTCCCATCTTACACCAGGGCATGCTGCATTCAACTTAGTATTTGATACCTAATTATAAAGATTAGGCCAGCATTATGCTCCATGCTGTCCATTCTTGGATGGTTAAAAATGACTCCAAATTTCCTCAACAGCCTTTTAACAATTCACCGCCTATTTTTAAAATGTATCTGCTCTGGGATACATTCACAGATCACAGATCACTAGCTAAATCCCTGGCTTCTCACTACTTCTTTAGTTCCCTGTAGTTGGGTGTCTCTCCTGGCTGCCCGCCCTGTCCAAAATGCACTCTAGGGACGCCTGGGTAGCTCAGTCGGTTAAGCGCCTGCCTTCGGCTCAGGTCATGATCCCAGGGTCCTGGGCTCCTTGCTCAGTGGGGAGTCTGTTTCTCCCGCTGCCTGCTCTGCCTGCCACTCCCCCTGCTTGTGTGCTCTCTCTCTCTCTCTCTGACAAATAAATAAAATCTTAAAAAAAAAAAAGCACTCTAGAAAGCCTCCTTTCCACACCTATGACCTCTCTTGGCCTTCCTCTTTCTCTGCATCTCTGTGTCATCGATTTTGTTTTCATCTTCATAAAATTCCTCCCTTGGCTTTTTTTTTAAGAGAAAGGGAGCAAGCTCAGGGTGGGGAAGTGGGGGGAGGGGCAGAGGGAGAAGGAGAGAGAGAATCTTAAGCAGACTCCACGCCCAGCGCAGAACCAATTCAGGGCTCCATCTCATGACCCTGCGATCATGACGGGAGCCGAAATCAAGAGTTGGATGCTTAACCAACTGAGCCACCCAGGCTCTTGACTTCTATAACAGATGTAATGTCCATTATGACATCTAGCTTTCCCTACGTCTTCTTACCTCTCCGAAAAGCCAACCTCTTTCTTTACACTGCGTCGTTCATATTTTATTTAACAAATAGCGCTTACCTTGTACCAGGGCCTGTTCGGAGCCTTTACAAATGTTAATTAATTAGTTAATTACAAACATTAAGTGATAACATTATGCCTACTTTGCAACCAGGAAAACTGAGGCTCAGAGAGGTTAAGTGATTTGCCCAAGATCACAAACTAGTAAGGGACAGAGTCATTTCCAATCCTAAATCAATGCCTATCTCCCAAATACGTCCACTTGAATATCCTCAAACTCCACAAATATAAAACACTCTCTACCTCTTGTACCCATTTGTAACCTGGCTATCCCTCTGTGATCGCTCATTTCTATTGGTGGCCCTCTTTGCCCATTTGCCAATTTTAGAACTTTGGAGTCATCTAGGGTGGGAAAAGCAGGAAACCTGTGTTCTGGATCCAGCTTTTCATGAACTGTGTGACCTGGAGCCAGTCACTCTGCGCTTGGCTGACAGAGCCCTCCGTCTCAGGCTGACGCCATCTGCTCGCCTCCCTCTGAACTCTGTGAATGTGTCAGTTCTAACTTCTTCCTCTTCTTTACCCTTTGGATCTAATCGTCCACCAAGCTCTGTTATTTATGCTTCATAAACCTCACTCCTCTTTAGTGTCATTGTCCTCACTGCTTCCCTTTTGACCCAGCTCTCAGCAATCAATGTCTGGATAACAGCACCAAAAAAAAGTTTTTAATGGCCTCCCTGCTTGTCACTTCTTTTTTATTCTGATTGAACTGAACTCTAACATTGTATGAGTTTGACTAAGACGCTTGTTTCATCATCTTCTTTCCCTGCTCAGTTAACTTTGGTGACTTCCCATAACCGTACAACCAAGTGTGATCTCTCCAACTGGTTTATAGTCCCACTTCATGTAACTAATTCTAAACCTTACCTCTCTGTCGAAGCAAGGAAGATGTCCTGGCCTGGGGCCTTCTTTGCTGGTGTCATTCTTTCTGCCATCCTCACCTGAAATCCTAACCAGTCTCTCCTGATCCTTCAAAGTTTGAATGGAGTTTACACCTTCCATCTCTACCTGAAGGAGTATGTCTTTCAGTGTGACAGCACCTTGAACTAGCTAGAAAGGGTAGGTCATTACCAATGAACACAACCTAGTGGAATTTAAGGTCCATAGGACTACAGAGAAAAGTGTGATCATTTGCACATCTCCTTCTTTATTCCCCAAACCATTTAAGATTTTATTCATCTGTCACCTTCTGAGAGCATCTATTTAACATTGGAATGCCCCCTTCCCTACTCTGACACTTCTAACTCCATTTCCAACTTTGTTTTTCTCTAAAGGACTTTATCACTATCTGACATACTCTCTAATTTATTTATGTTTATGATCCCTCATGCTTCTAGAATATGATTTCATAAGTGCAGAGATTTTTGTTTTATTCACTGCTCTATCTCTATTGCCTAGAACAATTCCTGACGCATACTAAGTGTTTGACAAGTACTTGTTGAATAAATGAATGCAGAGCAGACACTCAGTAAGTATTTGCTTTTTTTTTTCTTTTAAGATTTTATTTATTTATTTGAGAGAGAGAATGAGATAGAGAGAACATGAGAGGGGGGAGGGTCAGAGGGAGAAGCAGACTCCCTGCTGAGCAGGGAGCCTGATGCGGGACTCGATCCTAGGACTCCAGGATCATAACCTGAGCCAAAGGCAGTCGCTTAACCAACTGAGCCAACCAGGCACCCTCAGTAAGTATTTGTTAAAGTGAACTTAGTAACAAACTATAGAAATGATCCCTGAAAGTATAGTCTTAGATGGGAGTAATCGAGTTTCACGTGTCCTTCAGAAGAAAGTAAGAATCTTTTTTATTCTCTTGAGTATTTCAGCTGTGCCTTTGTATGCACATCTTCCAGCTCTGTTTTGTCTTTATCTTTTGGGTGGAGAAATTAAACCAGCACATAGATTATTACAAGCAAGTGGATATTTGTATTGTTGTCTTATAATTGAAGACAAATACAGAAAGATTTGTGTGCTGGCATTTAAAGCCAGCCATTAGAATAGGAGTTCCTATTTTTCTCCACTTTATTCCTTATACTGTCACAAGAAATCTGTAAATAAGAAAAGAATAAAGAATAAGAAATTTTCCCTTAACGATCATGGTGACAAACATATATATACAAGCATAGTGTATATATTTTTACATGTGCGCTTTATATATGTGTATTTTAATTTAGGATTTAGCCCATATTCCTACGTGCAATGGTATTTCATTTTCAATAGGAATATTCAAACCATAGCATTTTATAACTAGAAAGACCTTGGATTAATTCATTAATTCATTAATTCATTCTTCATTATCATCTGTATGCTTTTTATTCATTCCCCAAACATTGACCGAGTGGTGACCATACGTCAAGCTCTGTACTAAGTGACCCTAAGGGCAAAACAATGAACAATACTTGCTCCTGGACTTCGCAGAACTCATGGTCTAGGAACGAGATGCGTTACAAAGGAAAAGAAGAAGCTTGAGTTCCCAGTGACAACGCAGGAACATTCTATTTCCCAAAACTCGGTGAGGGCGGAAACACAAAGAGGAAATGATTTATTCTCATGGCGAGGGTGTTGGCAGAGAGACTGACGCTGAGGAAGAATGACTTAACTGACGCAGTGACATGGAGACTGGGTCTTAAACAACAAGGAAGCATTCGCCAGGCAGAGAAGTGTCTTCAGGACATCGCAGACACAGGGAGCACTGTGTGCCAAAGCAGGGAGCCCAGACATGCCATTGTCCATCCCGGGAATTAAAAGTACAAGGGGACCTGTGGGGGTGCAGAGTGATGTGGTGACAAACGAAGCTTTGGATGTGGGCAGGGTCTGAACATGGCCATCCTGTCAAAGAGTTCAGACTTTGTCCTACCAGACGGTGGTTGCTGTTTCTGTATCTAGGTCATCAGTCTCTTGGGGGATGTTCCCTCTGGCTACGTGGAGGTGCATGATGAGGACGGTCCAGGAGAGGATGCGCTCATCGTGGTGGGGATTAGGCCTCCTAGATCTGGCACTGCCATCCCCATCTTCCTCAGCCGGAGCACACTCCCTGGACACGAATGAAGAGCTACACAGTCCTTTGCAGAAGGATTTAGGCAGATTTCCCAAAGTCACATCGCATAGAAAGAGGGAGGATTTATGACAGATGGTGCTCTGGTCTGGTTCCTTTGGCCTCTCACTGGAGTGCCTCACAGGGGTCTGGTCACTGCCCCATTCCTGACCTAAGCTCTCTCACTGACTTCCCTGAGGTCACCCCCATCAACCCACTTCCTCATCAGTCTATTTTCTTCTCCCCAAAGAAAAAAACCATACCTGGAGACAGGAGTGGGTGATCGTGGTTGGCTTAGAACTGCTCTGACTCATTCTCCTGAGCTTCCCAAAGAGGGACAAAGGGGAGGGTAGTTGTTGGGTAGGCAGTGAAGAGACTCGACGGTACTCACGTTACTGAGAAGTTGGGTAAGATAATGCCCCTGAAGGACAGAGCATACTGCTGGATACCCACTATCACCTCGGGGCATGTGGGCTGCGATTTTACTGTTATCCAACATGTGTGCTCCTTGAAAGCCATATAAGCTGTCTTTTACATGTTTACTATTATTTTCTCCTAACAGATTCCCAGAACTGGAATGTATGAGGTCAAAAGTTATAGACTCCTGCCAAAAAATGCATAAATCTAATCATGAGGAGATAGTAGACAGACTTAAATTAAGGGACATTCTACTAACCAGGCAGTCTCTAAAAAATGTCAGTGTCATGAAAGACAAAGAAAGGCTGAGGAACGGGTTCAGATTAAAAGAGACTACAGAGGGGCGCCTGGGTGGCTTAGTCAGTTAAGCATCAGACTCTTGATTTTGACTCAGGTCATGATTTCAGGGTGGTGAGATTGAGCCCCACGTCGAGCCACACATTGGACCCTGCACTCAGTAGGCAGTCTCCTTGAGATTCTCTCTCTCCCTCTCCCTTTGCCCCCTCACCCCTGAAATAAATAAATAAATCTTTAAAAAAAGAGAGAGAGTCTACAGAGACAGAGCAAGTAAAGGCAATGAGGGATGCTAGACTAGACCTCAGATCAAGAAAAACAAATACTATAAAGATTATCACTGGGGCAATTGGCAAAATCTGCATCTTGACTATGTATTTGATAACAGTATTATATCAAAGTTACATTTTCTAATTTTGATACTTACACTGTGGTTGCATAAGAGAATATCCTTATTCTTAGTGGATACATACTCAAGTATTTAGGGTAAAACAGCAGAATGGTATAATGTCTGCGACTTTCAGATGCTCATCGTGATGATGATGATAATGATGGTGTTAATAACATTAAAATAAGATTATAAATCTAGATGAAGATTACATAAAGTTTCCTGCTCTGTAAATTCGAAAATTTTTCAAAAGAAAAGGTTAAAGATAAAAAATAAAAATGACAAGCATAATTTTGACTTTTGTTAGCTCATGCTAATTTATAAGTAATGTTCAAAAGACTTTCATTTTACCCTCATTTACGCTAGCATTTATTTGTAGTTTTTGCAAGTTTACTAGCTTAAAAATACATTTTAAAATGTTTTAATTGGGGCGCCTGGGTGGCTCAGTCGTTAAGCATCTGCCTTGGGCTCAGGTCATGATCCCAGAGTCCTGGGATCGAACCCCGCATCAGGCTCCCTGCTCCGCGGGAAGCCTGCTTCTCCCTCTCCCACTCCCCCTACTTGTGTTCCCTCTCTCGCTGTCTCTCTCTCTCTGTCAAATAAATAAATAAAATCTTTTTAAAAAATGTTTTATGTGCTTATTATTTAGATGAGCTGAGTATTTTTCCATGTTATCTTAGGACATGGTTGTATTTTGTGGAGGTGTGTCTGTTTATATCTTGTCCCATACTGGGAGTAGAGATTACTTAAAAATAAAATGTTAAAATATATATATATGTAAATACATATACATGAATGAATATATAAATAGATAAATGGATGTTTAAAAATTGTACCAGGGAACATTCTTCCTTAATATTGATGACTATTTCTCAAATAAAAAGCAACACAAAAACTGAAAAAAAAAATCTTAGCATTTGTCTTATTGATTGTATTCACCCTTTAACTAGTATGTTAACAATGTAGAGTATTTCTCTTTTTTTTTTTTTTAAGATTTTATTTATTTATTCATGAGAGACAGAGAGAGAGACAGAGGCAGAGGGAGAAGCAGGCTCCCCGCGGAGCAGGGAGCCCGATGCGGGACTCGATCCCAGGATCCTGGGATCATGACCTGAGCCGAAGGCAGACGCTTAACCGACTGAGCCACCCAGGCGTCCCTAGAGTATTTCTCTTTAAGTAACTATGATCTCCCTAGATATCTTGAGCCATTTGGGGAAGGACTGAAACCAGACAAGTTTAAAGAATCTTTAGAAATTTTGTTGGCCCCTGCTGAGTGTCAGCATCAGACCAAAGTTTATATGAATTTTGGAAACGCTTTTTTCCCATTTCTGTATTCTCCAATATCCTTCCAGTTCATTTCACTCCATCCTGTGCCCCCCCTCCCAAACCTCATATCACCATAACAATTTAGGTACCATGACAAGCCCTGGGACATTTTCAGAAGAGGGAAAAGCAAGCTGCATGGTGGTTCTTTGGACACACTTGCCTGGCTCAGTGTCCCCTGATCCCTACACACTACACACAGAAGATTGTATCATGGCACAATTTGTGTGATCTCTGCAATTCTTAGAACAGCATAACTACATGGCACTAAGACATAGAATATGGCTGTCAGATCCAGGTGACATGACGCTATGTCCCCAAACCTATGCCTCATTCAGGAGCAATCTGTGTCTTTTAAGACAGAAGTTCTCATACTTTGGGAGTGTGGGAATTACCTAGAGAGCTAACAATAAAAATGTTCCAGACTCACTGAAGTAGGATGGATGAAGCATAGACCTCTATACGTCTGCCAAGTTCTCCAGGTGATTCTGTTACATACCATAGTTTGAGAACCATTGTTTGAGAGCCGTCAAATAAAATGAAAATATTCCTAAAAGTATAAGATTAAAAACTTTTATTTGGGGGGGAGGTTTAGCTTAGATGAAGAATTAAGGAGGACAACTGGAAGCAATGGCAGATAAAATAGATTATATGGGCAGGCACACTTGGAATTTAGGTCTCTGTCTAAGACTAAATCATGGTTCAGCAACCAGCTTCTTAAAAAACTGAGTATACTAATGGAAAGTCCATGTAACCCATACAGTGAATGTATGATTGATGGATGGAATCAAAACACATCTTTTTTTATGGGTTCCCATGGCATTCAGTGGGGATAATCCTTGACAATCCCATATGGGAATGTGGGCAGGTCCCACAACTTTTCTCTTACTCTAAGGTACAAGTTAGCTGCAAACATAATTTGAGGTCTGAGACCAGAAAAAACTCCACCTTATCTTTAATGACAGATTTTCCCCCAGCTGGCGTGTGCTTCAAGCCAGCAGGCTCAAGCAGCAAAGAAAGGGAAGGATGCATGGCTGGCTCTTCCCTTCACTTTGTGCCACTTCTCTTTTCTTCTTCCACTCCAGCTGGCTAGCCAGTTTCTGACCTCTTGGGGTTGAATGAATGGTAAGATATAAGAAAGCTCCAATAATTCCACTACTCTTTATTTACCCAAAGAAAACGAAAACACTAATTTGAAAAGATATACATACCCCTTTGTTTACTGAAGTATTACTTACAAATATTATTTACAAAAACATGGAAGCAACCCAAGTGTCCATCTGTAGATGAATGAATCACGAAGATGTGATATATGTACATGTACAATGGAATATTACTCAGCCATAAAAAGAATGAGAGCTTGCCACTTTTGACAATATGGATGGACCTAGAGGGAATAATGCCAAGTGAAGTAAGTCAGACAGAGAAAGACAAATATGATTTCACTTCTATGTGGAATGTAAAAAAATAAAACAAATGAACAAAGAAACAAACAGAATCTTAAACACAGCAAACAATGGCGGCCAGGGGAAAGTGGGTGGGGGATGGGTGAAACAGATAAAGGGGATTAATAGATACAAACTTCCAGTTAAAAAATGACTAAGTCACCGAGATGGAAAGTACAGCATAGGGAATACAGTCAATAATAGTGTAATAATGTTGTATGGTTTTTGTTTTTTTTTTTAAGATTTTATTTATTTATTCATGAGAGATAGTGAGAGAGAGAGGCAGAGGCAGAGGGAGAAGCAGGCTCCCCACGGAGCAGGGAGCCCGATGCGGGACTCGATCCCAGGACGCTGGGATCATGACCCGAGCCGAAGGCAGACGCTTAACCGACTGAGCCACCCAGGTGTCCTATGTTGTATGGTGATGGATGGTGATTACACTGATGGCAGGGAGCATTGAGTAATGTGTGGAATCACCAAATCTATATGCTGTACACCTGAAACTAATATAACATTGTATGTCAACTATGCCTAAAAATTTTGGGGAAAAAAGCTCTTACAGAACTGTAAAACTGATATCGTTATGAGCTAGCTTCGAATTTTCTGTGCCTGACAGATATTCAAAGCTGAGTCCTTACTTAGGGTTTCTCAGGTCTTTTGGAAGACTGTTTTCCTGGAGATTTCTTGCCGGTAGGTCATTTCACTTATCTCATGCACCTGTATTCATAGTATTCACTTGTGACTCATTTACGGCTACTTCCGGTTTCCTGTGGCTAGGGTCCTCTGCTCTGTAAGGGATCCTACGGGACAGGACCCCAAATGACCCTTAGCTGGATATCGCCCCTGTAGCCCACATCTGATCCATTGAAAATGCTCATGAACAATCCTGGCTGATCCCAACACAACCTCTGCCTTGGTGCCCCAGGCTGCTTGAACATCCTAGGTCCAGAGTCAGGCTACATCTTTCCATCCCCAGCTGCAGGAAAATTATCATTTCAAATTCTCTGAACAGTGTCCTACAAGCCATGGAAGGAAGTGGTAGCCCTTCCTCATTTACCGCCCCCAACCCCCAACCAGAAATGGAAGCTCTCCTTGGGAAAAATCCTCTCCAAAAAAAAAAATCTCTTCAAAAATCCTGTGGGGTTGAAGAGTCATGGAAATAGTTCTCAGTTTCCTTGGTAAATTCTGCATATGGTAATCTAGTTTTGAAATACCATATTTGTTGTGTTTGATTATCCCAGTGAAACTTACATTTCGATTTTACACTATTATAGTGTTAGATATCCTGCCATTAAGCCACATTTAGGGAGGCCATAGTTTAGGGCATTCTTTTTCCTAGGTTAGGATTCCTTAGAGACAGGAATAGATTATTGGAAAACTGTATACAGTTAATGCTTTACTTTAGTAGAAATTATTCTTCCATGTATAATATACATGGAGATTACTGTATAATCTCATCAGATGAGTGAATGTACCACTCGAATTTAACAAAGTAAACACACCCATGTAACAAGCACTCAGACCAAGACAGAGAACATTACCAACTTCCAGAGGCCCCCATCATACCCTTTCTCCGTTGACTTCCCCAGGGTAATTAATATCCTGACTATTAACACTATACCTCCATTTCCCCCCCTGCTTTTGAAGTTGATAATAAGTAGACTCTTTCTGTCTAGTCAACATGTTGTTTGTGAGATTCATCCATATTGCTACCCATAGAATGAGATTTCTGTGTGGCCATGGCATGAATATACCTGAACAGTTAATATTTAATCAGTAAATCTCTTCATGAAGGGTAGCTTACACTTGACTGTGGCCTCCCCAGACCTTCTCTGATTCCAGCTTGAATCCACAGAACTCTCAAGTCACTCTAATGACTTAATGACTTGCCTTGGGTGTCAGGATAAAGCAAGTAAACTCCTGCGATTTTTAAAAAACTATGTGCAAGGTTAGGATTCTTCAGGAAAAAGTCTATTATTTCTTCCTGTTCTTTATATTTTATCCCATCGATCTGCTCTTTTAGTTTGGCTGATAGAGAATCATAGAGTGTTTGAGCCGGAAAAAAACACATCTCCTGGGAAACATTTTGCATAAATTCTGATAACAGTTGTATGAGTTTCTATTTCCTCAGGAATTATGATAAGAAGTTTTATCACACAGTCCCAAGAAAAACTGTGACAGTCCATTCACAATAACAAGTGAAGACCAAAAATACTTCTCTGAGTATTTCTTGCATTGTACTTTATAATTATGTAGTAGAATTTTTTCAATTAAAATGAAAGGCTTCAGGGCATGATAGATTTTTATCAAGAGTAAGATGACTTTTTAGTTTATTTCAATAAAAATTCACATTTTAAAATTTCATAGTGAAATTCAATTCAATACGTGTTTTGAAAACTTGTCAGAGTTTACTTCATGGATTACTATCAACACCTCAGTTTAAAATGTTGAAGTTAAAATAGGATCTATGCTCTGAATAGTAAATGGAAGGTGCTAAAGACTTGTGTTTTCATGAAACTGTTTAACAAACGTTAGAATATCATTAGGACATCATTTTATTTTATTTTATTTTATTTTATTAAAGATTTTATTTATTTGAGAGAGAGAGAGAGCATGAGCGCAGAGGGGGAGTAAGGAGAGGGAGAAGCAGGCTCCCCACTGAGCAGGGAGCCTGATGCGGGGCTCCGTCCCAGGACCCTGGGATCATGACCTGAGCCGAAGGCAGACGCTTAACCGACTGAGCCACTTAGGCACGCCTAGAACATCATTTTAAATTAGACAATCTTTTCATCCAGACTGAGGTATATATATATAACTTAATTCATTTATTCATTCACTCAGCAAAATATTTAAGGAGCATCTAGTGCAGGCATTGCACTAGGCTATAGACATGTCACATGAATACGGTCAATATTGCCACTGTCCTCAGGAACCTTTAGTTAGTTCAGTGTAGTTGAGAGATAAGTAAGTAAACAGATAGTTTCTAGACAGGGTAATCACTGCTTCTATATGTGCTATAGGATTCTGTATATGTTATAGGAGCACCTGAAAGTCACCGAATCCATCCTTGGATGGTCATGGAATCTTTCCCCAAGCAAGTAATACCTAAGGTGGTTAGCGAGATACAGGTTAGAGAGGAGAGTGATGTAGACATTCACAAAGGCTGAAGCAACTGGATGCCATTACCTGACATAGGGCGTATAGTATAAAAATTGGATTGGAAAAGGAGAGGGGAACATAATAATTAAATGAGTTGAGGACCTGAAAATAAAGATTCAAAAAGCCCAGAAAGAAATAATCTTTAAGACAGCTTAGTAAAGTAAAAATGGGTCAGGAGTCAGGCCAACTTCAATTCAAACCCTAGCTTCACTGCCTGACAGATGTGTGAGATTGAACAGATCCTTTAACTATCACAGCCTCAGTTTCCCCACTGTGTAAAATGGGGACAACAACGTGGACATTATAGGGTTGTAGGGAGGATTCAGTGGGATAATGCATGTAAAAGCCCTAGCCCAGTTCCTAGTACATACTGAGCGCTCAAAAATTAGAGGCTTTGTTATTTTGGAAGAAAATCAGGAGTTGGGGAGAGGATTAGTATTCAAAGACCAAAGCCCGGAAGATAAAAAGAGTTTTACCAGATCCCTTGGGCTAGAGTTAAAGCTACTAGCAATTAGTTTCCTTTTCAATTGACAAGTGAACCATAATTGTGAATGAACTTGTGGTTGCTTGGATAAAAGCACCAGTCAGAGTTGTAATTTATGTTCCAGGGACCCAGTTGTTTACCAGACATGCTGAGTGTAGGGATGGCCAGCAGCAAAATTATAAAGCAGATCTGTTTGTTTTCAAACACTCCTGAGCTAGCTTGTAGTTCCCTTGTGAAAATGCAAAATGGACTTCTGAGTAGGGTGATCGCTTGGATATTTGCATTTACTTTGGTTTTCTTCTGAAACCTAGTAAAATGACAGTAAAGGAATTGTTATTTTAAGGCAGAAACCCACAGTGCAAATGAGATTAGGAGGGAAGATGAAGCAAACTTTAGGAATTTAGACGCCATACAGACAAGAGATATCTTATTTATTAGATCTGAGAAAGGTGATCCTGAAACTTTCCTCAAGAAAGCTAGGGAAGGCCTGATTGCATTGCAGACCTCCCAAAAGGTGTGGGAATATCAATACCTCTGGAAATGGGGATCAAGTAGGACTAAAAACAGGGGGATTGGTTTATAAATCTGTTTAAGGAGCAGTTAGATCTCTTTAGATGCCCTGCTAATATACAGAGCCAGATTACTGCCCTCTCCCAGCCTGGCAGAGGCTAGATAAGGTAAATAAATAGAGAGAATCACATTCTGGGGAATGCTTGGCACGTTTGGGGATGGGATTCAATACAGTGAACAGAGGGAGGTGGTTTCCGTGAACAATTATGGAAACATCTGTAACCAAATAAAAGCAGAGATCTTTTACCTCGATTCTGATTCCAGAACACTGAAGATTGGATTGTCTGGGATATCTGACCAAGTGGAGAGGGAAGACATAAAGATACTGACATCAAGAGTACCCCAATTATTTCTTCTAGGGGAAGGGAGGGAAAAATAAAATAAGACGAAATCAGAGAGGGAGACAAACCATAAGGGACTCTTAACCATAGGAAACAAACTGAGGGTTGCTGGAGAGGGGTGGAGGGTGGGGGATAGGGTAGCTGGGTGATATAATGAGCACTGGGTGCTGTATGCAACTGATGAATCACTAAATTCTACCTCTGAAACTAATAATACACTGTATGTTAATTAATTGAATTTAAATAAAACACAAAAATTTTTTAAATGCCCCAGTTAAATGGCCCAGCGAGAGTACCAGAAACTGAAGCCATCAGTCAGTGAGGCTTTCCCTTACCCCCCCCCAAGCCCCCCTCCAACTTTTCTAGTACCTCACTCCTAAACTCGAGTAGATAACCAAAAATTATCAGACATTTAAGGAAAAAAACCAACACAAAAGTGTTGACGCAAAACGAACACATCTTTTAGAATCTCTAAAAAAAGTTTTATTCGAGGTCAAGTTAGGACAGCTGTGCAGGAAACATGCTCTTCACAGGGAAGAAAGAGGTCTGGAGAATGAACGGTTTTACAGGGTTAGATACGTTTCTACACTCAACAGATTATAGATTAACAGAAAGGCAGGAATCACAAGTGTTATCGTCAAGAATACAGGGAGTACTGATCAATATCTTAAGGACAAGATGATTTTCCTTCAGGCTACTCCTTTGTAAGGCAGACCAGCAATGTATGCTTGACGGGCTGTAAACCAGGCTTTTGGTTTAAACAACGTTTATGTACAGTCCTACTGACTCAGAAAGAAATCTAAAATGCTTTCCCTTATATATCAGAACTTTAGAGAGATTTTTCCCCCCTCTCATCAAAAGGTAGAGTCCAGACCAAATGAACATAAAAAGCAACTTGGAAGAAAGCAAAACTATAATGGGATCAGAAAACTATTATTAATATACACAGAAAGATAAGAGGTGATATTGTACCCATGAAATAAGGATATTTGGTAAATTTAAAAGGACTATTCAAGGAATTAAAGGGGGCTTTGGGAAATTAAAAAAGATATATGATAGAATAAAAAATTCAGAGACAGTGTATATAATTGAGTTGAGCAAATCTCCCAGAAAGTAAATCAAAAAGAAAAATGGAAAATAGGAGTTGAAAAAAAGAAAAGAAAATTAGAGGACCAGAATAAGAAGTTTAATAGCTGCATAAGAGGAGCTCCACAAAGAGAGACAGACAAAACCAAAGGAAGGAAATCATTAACAAAATAATTCCAGAAAATGCAAGGAGAGGACAGGAGTTTACAGATTGGAAGAGCTACTAAGTGTCCAGATACTAGATGAAATTAGACCCACTCCAAGACACGGTAATTGTGCCATTTCCAAACACTCTGCATTTGTTTGCTGGGGCTGCTATGCAAAATAACAGAGTGCAGGGTTAAAATAACAGAAATCTGTCATCTTGGTTTTAAAGGCTGGAAGTTCACGATCAAGGTGTTATAGACCCCAGAACAGAATTTTTTCTTGAGAACGTGAAACTAAAGGATCACCTGATCCATTTGAACATACGAAAAGGACATTTTAGACAAGTGTATATGAGTTTGAGATGAATTAGTGATAAGTACACAATAGTAAGCAAGCAAAACTACAAAAACAAAAAAAAGAAAAATATTAATTTCAGGGTAAATGAAAAGTTGAGTAGGAAAAAAATACAGGACACCCTGAGGCTCAACTGTCAATATCATTTCCACAGTCCCAATAATGTTAAAATAAATATTAATCTAACCAAGACAAACACACACGTTGGAAGTATAGGGAGACAGAAATAGTGGTGGGTACTGGGTGTATGTGTAGGTGAGAAGTGAGAGAGAGAGTTACATTTTCTTGTGCACAAATCTGTGGTTATGTCAAAAAAAAAAATCATTAATCTGCACACTTAAGATTGGTAATCTTTATCTGTTGGTTATGGCTCAATTAAAAAAAAAAAACAAAAAACACCAACAACTGTTGCTCAGGTTTCAACCTAAGATCGCAAACACAAATGCCCAGTGGGGCTGGACGAGGAACTTAACTAGGTGAAGCAGTCTTGCAGTCTTGGTAAGATGTGATAGGGTATTGGTGTGGACACAATAAACCAAAGAAGACATGCTCTGTTCTACGAGTGGGCTACCCCTATTAAGCTCCCGTTATAAAAACATGTAACACAAAATTTAAGGACTTTTTGAGAGAAGCCATATATGTAAGTTTTTACAAATGAAAATGCCCTGACTTTTAAAACACTGCTTTATGAAAATACATAGCTGGGAGCTATAGTTGGCCTATCTGCTGCTGGTTATAGTGATGAAGCCTTTTCATCCTCTCTGCAGGGTGTGGGAGAGACCCAGTATCTCTGAGATTATATTGCATTGGGTTAGTAAAGTTGGCTCTGGATGAAAGTAATTTTATTTTTTATTTTTACTTACTTTTATTATTTTTTAAAGATTTTATTTATTTATTTGACAGAGAGAGAGAGACACAGCAAGAGAGGGAACACAAGCAGGGGGAGTGGGAGAGAGAGAAGGAGGCTTCCCGCTGAGCAGGGAGCCCGATGTGGGGCTCGATCCCAGGACCGTGGGATCATTACCTGAGCCAAAGACAGACGCTTAACAACTGAGCCACCCAGGTGCCCCTGGATGAAAGTAATTTTCAATAGCAAGCCAAGGTACTTGTTGTTATAAAACTAACAAGTCAGAGCAAAACAAAACAAAGAAACAAAAACCTCTGGACCTTAACATTTTTCCAAGGCATGCTGATGTGATAAAATTGGAATTGCTTAGTGCTTATAAAATATCAAAGATCATGCCGTTGACTTCACATATTCAGAGAGATAATTTAATTGGGATAACACCTACAAATTAACTGAAGATCTAAAGCAACTGGATCACTCAGATCCTGCTAATATATAGAATATTCAAAGTCCATTTTTAGTCTCATGTCAATGAATGACTCAGCATTTCTCTTGACTTCCAGGCTTATCAGTGTCCTGTGTCAAATACCAATGTGTTAGATTTAAGTCTTCTCATTCCTACAGTGTCTACATCTGTTAACGTGCACATGAACAAGGGTAAAGAGTCAAGCAAATAAATGAGAAAAATTACAGTATTGTATAAATAAAGACAGAAAGTAGATCAATGGTTGCCTGGGGCCCAAGGTAGAGAGAAGATTGATTGTCCACAGACCGTTTTGGGGGATGATGGAAGTGTTCTAAAACTAGATTGTAATCATTGTTGCACTACTGTATAAATGAATTAAAACTCTTTAATTATACACTTAAAATGGGTGAATTTTATGCT
Organism: Neomonachus schauinslandi; assembly: GCF_002201575.2. Classification (NCBI taxonomy): domain Eukaryota; kingdom Metazoa; phylum Chordata; class Mammalia; order Carnivora; family Phocidae; genus Neomonachus; species Neomonachus schauinslandi. Next base: position 10,886,412 of record NC_058415.1, read on the forward strand.
AGGTCAATTATGCTTTAATAAAGCTGTAATTTTATTTTATTTTTTTTAGATTTTATTTATTTCAGAGAGATTTTATTTATTTCAAGCTGGGGGAGGAGCAGAGGGTGAGAGAGAGGCAGACTCCCCGCGGAGCAGGGAGCCCGATGCGGGACTCGATCCCAGGACCCCGGGATGATGACCCGAGCTGAAGGCAGACGCTTAACCAACTGAGCCACCCAGGTGCCCCAGCCGTAACTTTAAAAAAGAATGATGGATGATAAAATTAGTGGGCTAAAATATGATGAGAAAGAAGATATTTACAAGGTCTCAAAGTATCTCCTCCCTAGATACTTATTAACTATAATGAGGAAAATAGTAACTTTATGGTGGAGAAACCTGGCTGACACCATTTTAACCAAGTGATCAAAGATAATATCACCAGTAAAGGGATGTATGGATATCATATACCTTCTGAAGTGATGCACAGAGGATATAATATCAACTTGTGATATTCCAGCCCAAAATGCATAACCTGAATTTAATCCTGAGTAAGATAAAACAAACCTGAGTTGAGGGACATTCTACAAAATAACTGACCAAGTACTATTTCAAAGTGTGGCAGTCATGAAAGACACTGAGCAATGCCCCAGAATAAGTAGATTAAAAAGATGTGATAACTAAGTGTAATGTAAGATCCTATATTGGATCCTGGTCCAGAAAATGGATGTTAGTGGGACAACCAGCAAAATTTGCATAATGTCTGCAGATTGGTTAATAGTATTGTGTTCTCCTGCTTTTTTATTTATTTATTTATTTATTTATTTTTATTCTTATGTTAATCCCCATACATTACATCATTAGTTTTAGATGAAGTGTTCCATGATTCATTGTTTGTGCATAACACCCAGTGCTCCATGCAGAATGTGCCCTCCTCAATACCCACCACCAGGCTAACCCATCCTCCCACCCCCCCTCCCCTCTAGAACCCTCAGTTTGTTTTTCAGAGTCCATCGTCTCTCATGGTTCGTCTACCCCTCCGATTTCCCCCGCTTCATTCTTCCCCTCCCGCTACCTTCTTCTTCTTTTTTTTTTTTCTTAACATATATTGCATTATTTGTTTCAGAGGTACAGATCTGAGATTCAACAGTCTTGCACAATTCACAGCGCTTACCAGAGCACATACCCTCCCCAGTGTCTATCACCCAGTCACCCCATCCTTCCCACCCCACCCCCCACTCCAGCAACCCTCAGTTTGTTTGCTGAGATTAAGAATTCCTCATATCAGTGAGATCATATGATACATGTCTTTCTCTGTTTGACTTATTTCACTCAACATAATACCCTCCAGTTCCATCCACGTCGTTGCAAATGACAAGATCTCATTCCTTTTGATGGCTGCATAATATTCCATGGTATATATATACACCATCTTCTTTATCCATTCATCTGTCGATGGACATCTTGGCTCTTTCCACAGTTTGGCTATTGTGGACATTGCTGCTATAAACATCGGGGTGCACGTACCCCTTCGGATCCCTACTTTTGTATCTTTGGGGTAAATACCCAGTAGTGCAATTGCTGGATCATAGGGTAGCTCTATTTTCAACTTTTTGAGGAACCTCCATACAGTTTTCCAGAGTGGCTGCACCAGCTTGCATTCCCACCAACAGTGTAGGAGGGTTCCCCTTTCTCCGCATCCCCGCCAACATCTGTCATTTCCTGACATGTTAATTTTAGCCATTCTGACTGGTGTGAGGTGGTATCTCATTGAGGTTTTGATTTGGATTTCCCTGATGCCGAGCGATATTGAGCACTTTTTCATATGTCTGTTGGCCATTTGGATGTCTTCTTTGGAAAAACGTCTGTTCATGTCTTCTGCCCATTTCTTGATTGGATTCTTTGTTCTTTGGGTGTTGAGTTTGATGAGTTCTTTATAGATTTTGGACACTAGCCCTTTATCTGATATGTCATTTGCAAATATCTTCTCCCATTCTGTCGGTTGTCTTTTGGTTTTGTTGACTGTTTCCTTTGCTTTGCAAAAGCTTTTTTTTTTTTTATTTAAAGGATTTTTTTTTTAAACATTTTATTTATTTATTTGAGAGAGAGAGAATGAGAGACAGAGAGCATGAGAGGGAGGATGGTCAGAGGGAGAAGCAGACTCCCTGCCGAGCAGGGAGCCCGATGCGGGACTCGATCCCAGGACTCCAGGATCATGACCTGAGCCGAAGGCAGTCACTTAACCAACTGAGCCACCCAGGCGCCCCTGCAAAAGCTTTTTATCTTGATGAAGTCCCAATAGTTCATTTTTGCCCTTGCCTCCCTTGCCTTTGGCGATGTTTCTAGGAAGAAGTTGCTTCAGCTGAGGTCAAAGAGGTTGCTGCCTGTGTTCTCCTTTAGGATTTTGATGGACTCCTGTCTCACATTGAGGTCTTTCAACCATTTGGAGTCTATTTTTGTGTGTGGTGTAAGGAAATGGTCCAGTTTCATTCTTCTGCATGTGGCTATCCAATTTTCCCAACACCATTTGTTGAAGAGACTGTCTTTTTTCCATTGGACATTCTTTCCTGCTTTGTCAAAGATGAGTTGACCATAGAGTTGAGGGTCCATTTCTGGGCTCTCTATTCTGTTCCATTGATCTATGTGTCTGTTTTTGTGCCAGTACCATGCTGTCTTAATGATGACAGCTTTGTAATAGAGCTGGAAGTCCGGAATTGTGATGCCGCCGGCTTTGCTTTTCTTTTTCAACATTTCTCTGGCTATGCGGGGTCTTTTCTGGTTCCATACAAATTTTAGGATGATTTGTTCCATTTCTTTGAAAAAAGTGGATGGTGGGGATTGCATTGAATGTGTAGATTGCTCTAGGTAGCATTGACATCTTCACAATATTTGTTCTTCCAATCCATGAGCATGGAACGTTTTTCCATTTCTTTGTGTCTTCCTCAATTTCTTTCATGAGTATTTTATAGTTTTCTGAGTACAGATCCTTTGTCTCTTTGGTTAGATGTATTCCTAGGTATCTTATGGTTTTGGGTGCAATTGTAAATGGGATCGACTCCTTAATTTCTCTTTCTTCTGTCTTGTTGTTGGTGTACAGGAATGCCACTGACTTCTGTGCATTGATTTTATATCCTGCCACTTTACTGAATTCCTGTATGAGTTCTAGCAGTTTTGGGGTGGAGTCTTTTGGGTTTTCCACATAAAGTATCATATCATCTGCAAAGAGTGAGAGTTTGACTTCTTCCTTGCCAATTTGGATGCCTTTGATTTCTTTTTGTTGTCTGATTGCTGTGGCTAGGACTTCCAATACTATGTTGAATAGCAGTGGTGATAGTGGACATCCCTGCCGCGTTCCTGACCTTAGGGGGAAAGCTCTCAGTTTTTCCCCATTGAGAATGATATTCGCTGTAGGTTTTTCATAGATGGCTTTTATGATATTGAGGTATGTACCCTCTATCCCTATACTCTGAAGAGTTTTGATCAAGAAAGGATGCTGTACTTTGTCAAATGCTTTTTCTGCATCTATTGAGAGGATCATATGATTCTTCTTCTTTCTTTTGTTAGTGTATTGTATCACATTGATTGATTTGCGGATGTTGAACCAACCTTGCAGCCCAGGGATAAATCCCACTTGGTCATGGTGAATAATCCTTTTAATGTACTGTTGGATCCTATTGGATCCAAAATACTATTGGCTAGTATTTTGGTGAGAATTTTTGCATCCATGTTCATCAGGGATATTGGTCTGTAATTCTCCTTTTTGATGGGGTCTTTGTCTGGTTTTGGGATCAAGGGAATGCTGGCCTCATAAAATGAGTTTGGAAGTTTTCCTTCCATTTCTATTTTTTGGAACAGTTTCAGAAGAATAGGTATTAATTCTTCTTGAAATGTTTGGTAGAATTCCCCTGGGAAGCCATCTGGCCCTGGGCTTTTGTTTTTTGGGAGATTTTTGATGACTGCTTCAATTTCCTTAGTGGTTATAGGTCTGTTCAGGTTTTCTATTTCATCCTGGTTCAGTTTTGGTAGTTGGTACATCTCTAGGAATGCATCCATTTCTTCCAGGTTATTTAATTTGCTGGCATAGAGTTGCTCATAATATGTTCTTATCATTGTTTGTATTTCTTTGGTGTTGGTTGTGATCTCTCCTCTTTCGTTCATGATTTTGTTGATTTGGGTCATTTCTCTTCTCTTTTTGATAAGTCTGGCCAGGGGTTTATCAATCTTGTTAATTCTTTCAAAGAACCAGCTCCTAGTTTCGTTGATCCGTTCTACTGTTCTTTTAGTTTCTATTTCATTGATTTCTGCTCTGATCTTTATTATTTCTCTTCTCCTGCTGGGTTTAGGCTTTCTTTGCTGTTCTTTCTCCAACTCCTTTAGGTGTAGGGTTAGGTTGTGTACTTGAGACCTTTCTTGCTTCTTGAGAAAGGCTTGTATTGCTATATACTTTCCTCTCAGGACTGCCTTTGCTGCATCCCAAAGATTTTGAATAGTTGTGTTTTCATTTTCATTGGTTTCCATGTATTTTTTTAATTCTTCTTTAATTTCCTGGTTGACCCATTCGTTCTTCAGTAGGATGCTCTTTAGCCTCCATGTATTTGAGTTCTTTCTGACTTTTGTCTTGTGATTGAGCTCTAGTTTCAAAGCATTGTGGTCTGAAAATAGGCAGGGAATGATTCCAATCTTTTGGTACCGGTTGAGACCTGATTTATGACCTAGGATGTGATCTATTCTGGAGAATGTTCCATGGGCACTAGAGAAGAATGTGTATTCCGTTGCTTTGGGGTGGAATGTTCTGAATATGTCTGTAAAGTCCATTTGGTCCAGTGTGTCATTTAAAGTCTTTATTTCCTTGTTGATCTTTTGCTTAGATGATCTGTCCATTTCAGTGAGGGGGGTGTTAAAGTCCCCCACTATTATTGTATTGTTGTCGATGTGTTTCTTTGCTTTTGTTATTAATTGGCTTATATAATTGGCTGCTCCCATGTTAGGGGCATAGATATTTACAATTGTTAGATCTTCTTGTTGGATAGATCCTTTAAGTAGGATATAGTGTCCTTCCTCATCTCTTATTACAGTCTTTGGTTTAAAATCTAATTTGTCTGATATAAGGATTGCCAGCCCAGCTTTCTTTTGGTGTCCATTAGCATGGTAAATGGTTTTCCACCCCCTCACTTTCAATCTGGGGGTGTCTTTGGGTCGAAAATGAGTCTCTTGCAGACAGCATATCGATGGGTCTTGTTTTTTAATCCAGTCTGATAGCCTGTGTCTTTTGATTGGGGCATTGAGCCCATTTACATTCAGGGTAACTATTGAAAGATAGGAATTTAGTGCCATTGTATTGCCTGTAAGGTGACTGTTACCGTATATTGTCTGTGTTCCTTTCTGGTCTATGTTGCTTTTAGGCTCTCTCTTTGCTTAGAGGACCCCTTTCAAGATTTCTTGTAGGGCTGGTTTTGTGTTTGCAAATTCCTTTAGTTTTTGTTTGTCCTGGAAGCTTTTTATCTCTCCTTCAATTTTCAATGACAGCCTAGCTGGATAGAGTATTCTTGGCTGCATATTTTTCTCATTTAGTGCTCTGAATATATCCTGCCAGTCCTTTCTGGCCTGCCAGGTCTCTGTGGATAGGTCTGTTGCCAATCTAATGTTTCTACCCTTGTAGGTTACATATCTCTTCTCCCGAGCTGCTTTCAGGATTTTCTCTTTGTCTATGAGACTCGTAAGTTTTACTATTAGATGTCGGGGTGTTGACCTATTTTTATTGATTTTGAGAGGGGTTCTCTGTGCTTCCTGGATTTTCATGCCTGTTTCCTTCCCCAAATTAGGGAAGTTCTCTGCTACAATTTGCTCCATTATACCTTCTGCCCCTCTCTCTCTTTCTTCTTCTTCTGGGATCCCAATTATTCTAGTGTTGTTTCGTCTTATGGTATCGCTTATCTCTCGAATTCTGCCCTCATGATCCAGTAGTTGTTTATCTCTCTTTTTCTCAGCTTCTTTATTTTCCATCATTTCATCTTCTATATTACTGATTCTCTCTTCTGCCTCATTTATTCTAGCAGTTAGCCCCCCCCATTTTTGATTGCACCTCATTAATAGCCTTTTTGATTTCTACTTGGTTGGATTTTAGTTCTTTTACTTCTCCAGAAAGGGTTTCTCTAATAACTTCCATATTTTTTTCAAGCCCAGCTAGTATCTTTAAAGTGATGATTCTGAACTCTAGATCTGACATCGTACTAATGTCCGTATTGAGTAGGTCCCTGGCAGTCGGTACTACCTCTTGTTCTTTTTGTTGAGGTGATTTTTTCCGTCTTGTCATTTTGTGCAGAGGAGAATAGATTAATGAGAGAACAAAATGCTAGCAGAGTAACAACGTCCCCAGAAAATATACTCTAAACAAATCAGAAAAAACCTGAAGCAGTGGGAAAAGAAAGGGAAAGAGAGAAAAAAGAAAATGAAAAAAAAGAAAAAGATAAAGATAAAAACAAAAACAAACAAAACAAAACAACAACAACAAAAAAACCAGAATGTGATCAAATATGATCAGGCTGGTATATAGATCAGTGCCACACACTAGATTTGGGGTGTATTTTGGTCTTTTAGAAGAAAGTGCCTCCCAAAATTTTAAAGAAAGAAAAACTTATATATGTACAAAAATAAGGGTTGATATGATGAAGGGATGGAATATGACTGTAAAGATGGAAATTATAAAAAATTTTATAAAAGGAATTGATAAGAAGTTGTTTGAAAAAAGAAAGAAGAGGATTTAAAAAAAGAAAAAAAAAGGGAGAGGATGTGATCAGGCAGGGGAATAGAAAACACCATATACTAGAGATTTGGGGTATATTTTGATCTGTTAGAAGAAACTATCTCAAAATTTTAAAGAGAGAACAACTTCTATATATAAGCCAAAAATACGGGTAACTACTATGAAGGGATAGAATATGACTCTAAAAATGAAAAATAAAATTTTTTTTTTTTTAAAAAAAGGGATTGATAAGATGTTGGTTGAAAAAGGGAAAAAGAAAAATTCAAAAAGAAAAAAAAAGAAAAAAGACAGTTAAAAAAAATTAACTTTGAAAGACTAAAGAATCATGGTAAAAAAGCCATGAATTCTACGTGCAATATTCCCCTAGCACTGGAGTTCTGCCGTTCTCATTGATGGGTAAGCTTGGTCTTGGCTGGCTGTTCTCGCTGATCTTCTGTGGAGGGGCCTGTTGCCGTGGTTTCCAAATGTCTCTGCCGGAGGCGGTTTTGCCCCGCCCTTGCCCCCTCCCAGCTAAGTAATCTGCTCGGGTTTGTTCTCCGGGGCTTTTGTTCCCTGCGAGCTTTCCGTACAGCTTTGGAGGCGGAGAGTGAAAATGGCGGCCTCTCAATCTCCGACGCGGAGGAGCCGAGAACTCGGGGTCCCGCTTCCAAGTGAGCCCTCAAAGAAAAGCTGTCAGTCACTCCTGTCTCCCCGGTCTCCAGCCGCACTCCGTGCTCACCCGGCCTGTGACCGAGTGTTTCTATCTCTGGCACCCGACCCCGGGTGGAGTCTCCAAACCCAGCAGATCCCTGCGGCGCACTCCCGCGCGGCTCCTCCCGGGGGAGGAAGGTGAGTCTCCCCGGATCTGCCGCTCGTTGGGTCCCTGCTGGAGGAGCAGGGGCCCGACTGTGCCGCGGATCACGGTTTATGGCCACCCCGAGCTGAGAGCCTGCGCCTCGGCTCCGTCTCTGCAGCCGGCTTCTCCGCTCCGATCCCTGGGAGCTCTGCTGCACTCAGGCACCCCGGGTCTTTCTGTGACCCCGAGGGTCCTGAGTCCACACTGTCCCACGAGGGTTCCACCCCCCACTTAGCCACCGGAGTAACGTCCCTCAGCGGAGCCGACTTCTAAAAGTTCCGATTCTGTGCCCCGCGGCTCTATCACTTGCCAGAAGCGGCCGCCGGAGGCCCCTCCCCCGCCGTCTATCCTCCCGAATATCGCCTCGGATTCACTTCTCCGCACGTCCTACCTTCCAGAAAGTGGTCGCTTTTCTGATGAGAGAGTTGTTGCTCTTCTTTTCTTCGATCTCCTGTTGAGTTTGTAGGTGTTCAGAATGGTTTGATCCCTATCCAGCTGAATTCCTGGGACCAGACGAAATCCAGGTCTCCTACTCCTCCGCCATCTTGCTCCGCCCCCCGTGTTCTGCTTTTGATAATTGCACTATGATTGTGTGAGATATTAGAATTAGGGGAAGCAGAATGAAGAGTTTGTGAGAATCTCTGCATTATTTTTTTTTTAAGATTTTATTCATTTATTTGAGAGAGGGTTTTTTTTAGATTTTTAAAAAGATTTTATTTATTTATTTGAGAGAGAGATGGCGATAGCGAGAGAGAGCATGAGTGGAGGGGGGAGGGACAGAGGGAGAAGGAGAAGCAGACTCGCACTGAGCAGGGAGCCTGATGCAGGGCTCAATCCCAGGACCCCAGGATCAGGACCTGAGCTGAAGGTAGGTGCTTAACCAACTGAGCCACTGAGGTACTCCTGTTTCTGTAACTTCTTAAGTTATTTAGAAATATTTTTAAATGAAATGTTAAAAAGTTAAAATGAAGTTTTACCTTTCAGCTTGGAAAATGGCAGTGGATTGATAAGAAATGAATGGTGACGTAATGAGCCAAATTCTACCAAATTCTAATGCTAAGAAAGCAATAAGTAAGAAAATAAGTCAATGTAGAGATGTCTTTAAATGAAGTACTAAAAATAAATATTATTATATTAACTATTCTCTCCTTCTTGTTCCTCCCCTCCTTATAGAGCAGTACTATACATAGTATTCTGTATTTTTTTTTCTATTTAACAACACATCCTTTTAGTGACTCTTGTATTTGTCAAAGATAGTATTTTTTTAATTTTAAAATCTTTAAAACCCAAAATCATGACCTGAGCCTAAGTCAGATGCTTAACTGACTGAGCCACCCAGCCGCCCCTGAAAGTTAAACTTTTTAAAATAAATAAGATTTATATCAACAACCTTTTTATGAAAGACAAATTATAAAATATCTATCAAAATATTAATTGCATATGCCTTTGACCTAGAAATTCTGCTGAAAGGAATTGTTCTAAAGGTAAGATGTTGGAAACACCCTAACTATCCACCTGTAGGGGTATAGCTAAATAAATTTGGCTCATTCATATATTGGAATACTATGGTAAGATAAGGCTTTGCATTTTATTTACATATGAAACTGCTAGAAACATCTTTATTTTGAATAGCCTCCAAGAAAAAGTTGGACAAAAAAGAGTGAATGGAGCATTCTGATTAATAAGAGAATCTACACTAAAAGATGGTGGATTTTTTATTAATCACAAGTGTGGTAAATTCATATACAGCTTAATTGAAAACATTTAATTCCCTGTAATCTCTATATCCCATAGATCAATTAAACAATTAAGATTTCCTTCAACAAACATGTTGATAAGGTCATGACATGCTTTAAAGTTAAAGGTTACATTTGGGAGATTAAATAACTTTGAAGTTAACAGTTGACTCACCTGGAGAGCTACTTGCTCTTTTTTAGTAAACATTGACAAGAAAAATTAATACAACAGCAACAGAGCATACCCAGACCTTTGCCCTACCTGGCCATTGTGCTTCTGTGGTCACCAGAACGTAAACATTCACTTTATTATCTTTACTGAGCAACATAATAACCAGAGCAGTACTTTAACTTCTAAAAACTCTGGGGTCCATAAGATTCTGTCTTGCCAAGTTTTGCATGAAATATCATTGTGACCCATAACCTGTCTTTTATATTAAGTAAAGCAGAATCAAAATTTTAGGTTTAAAATATTTTATTGAGGGGCACCTGGGTGGCTCAGTCACTTAAATGTCTGCCTTTGGCTCAGGTCCTGATCCCAGGGTTCTGGGATGGAGCCCACATCAGGCTCCCTGCTCGGCCTGGAGCCTGCTTCTCCCTCTCCCTCTGCCTGCCGCTCCTCCTGCTTGTGCTCTGTGTGTGTGTCAGATAAATAAAGTCTTTTTTAAAAAATCGGGATTCTGCTGTTATTAAAGCAGGGGGTGGAGAGGGTGTTGGGTAATACACATACCTAATTCAGGGAAGTTCAGATTCTTATACATGTAAGTTTGGAGGGGTCACTAAAATCAAGGTAGCCTGTAGAAGGAGTAAGTGTGCTGAAGGATGTTGATTTGAAGGAAGTTCCCTAAAAGATTATGTGGTCGAGGGGCGCCTGGGTGGGTGGCTCAGTCGTTAAGCTTCTGCCTTCGGCTCAGGTCGTGATCCCAGGGTCCTGCTCAGCAGGAAGCCTGCTTCTCCCTCTCCCACTCCCCCTGCTTGTGTTCCCTCTCTCACTGTGCCTCTCTCTGTCAAATAAATAAATAAAATCTTAAAAAAAAAAAAAGATTATGTGGTCGAGATGTAGGTATGGAAGTGGCTTGGTGGCTTTGAGAAGAGGTATTGCCGTGTACTCGGAGTAGTCAACACTGGGACTCCAGGCCAGAACAGAAACAGGAAAATCATAAGAGGAAAGTCAATCGATCTGAAAAGGATTCATGAATCTTTCCTTCGTAGTGTACTCACGAAGAGACAGAGCTATGGGACTCAGAAGACACTCGCTTGAAACTGGAAAGACCTGGTTTTTGCTGATCGCACAATATTTTTGTGTTAAGTGCAACTAAACAGTCTTTGTAAGAATATGAATGAATAGGAAGAAGAATGAAGAGTGAAGGTATTTTATTTTTGTTTCTGTGTCTTTTACTTACATTGAAGAAATCACATGTAGGTGCCTGTAGATTTTGCCACTTTTTTAAAAGTATAAAAGTTAGAAAGTAAAACTTAAAGCCACAAATGTCACTTTTAAATGTCCATTGTCAAGAGAAGAGGATGTTATTTAGACAGTCTCCTAAACTATGAGATGCTTTATTTGTTTGTTGTTTGTTTACCAACCACAGCTAGGTAGAGGAACTGGGTTAATTCTGAAACCCTGCTTCCTTTCCTCTAAACCAATAGCTGTTGCAGGACACTGATGTGTTCTTTCCTTTGTAGGAAGTCACAAAACGAGAGAAGAAAAACAAAACGAAACAAAAAAAGCAAAACCAAGCCAGCATTATTTTTAGCTTTCCTCTGATTTGGATATAGCGACAGTCCTTAGTTTTTCCCCTGGCAACTCTCCTAACTTTTAAAGGAGTAAAATGAGGCAAAGGGGAGGAGCAGGGAATTGTGCCAAAGATCTTAAGGCAAGGTTATTGTCGTGAAGCTGGGCGGCAGGAATCCAGACGGCCAGAGGGCTTATCTGCTCTGCTCCAATGCAGGAAGGCTCCTCCCATTAGGAAGACTCAGGTGCCGCCTAAATCCGGTCCCTCCGAGACCAGGTATCAGTTTCCTTGGAGAAATAGTTTAAGCTTCTCAGCTTCAGACCTTCCTCTGAGTATTCATATGGTGGTAATCGTGGTGCCCAACCCTTTGAGGGCAAGGGGTTGTTGCAATGGTAAGGATTTACAAACTAAGCTGAAAATAGCAAGGATGCTATTAAATAATAGCCGAAAATAAAAAAAAAATAGCAAAGACGATCTGTTTTTGCAAAATATCATTTAATACAGCTTAACAAGGCAGCGCCTGTTAGCTTAGATCTGCAGTTGGTGAACTATGGCTTATCGCCTCTTTTTCTACTGCCTGCAAGTAGAATGAAAAGAACGGTATTCCATGACATACGAAAATTATATCAAATTCAATTTCAAATCTAATCAATTTTCAAAATTTGCAGAAATTTGTTCTCTCTTATGATGAAAGTACCTACATAATATTCTTGAATTTGGCTGTTGACCTGTAAAACGTAAAATATTTATTACCTGGCCCTTTACAGAATAAGTTTGAAGATCCCTGGTTTGGAAGAACGTGGGATCGAGTGTCAGGTAAATCTGGAATGAGCCCCGGGGCTGCCATTTACTAATTGTATGACCTTGAGCAAGATATTTAACTTTTCAAGGCTTAGTTTCCCTGTCTATAAAATGGGCATACGAATAATATTTATCTTGCCAAGTTAAAGGAGATAATGCATTTGATGTGCGTAACACAATGCCTATCCCATGGTAAGGGATCCACACATAGTTATTGCTTTGCCACAAAGCTACTGAAACTAAACAAAATGGCAAAACTGAGGAAATTTTATTTTTTTTATTTTTTTAAAGATTTTTATTTATTTATTTGACAGAGAGAGACACATCGAGAGAGGGAACACAAGCAGGGGGAGTGGGAGAGAGAGTAAGCAGGCTTCCTGCAGAGCAGGGAGCCCGACGCGGGGCTCGATCCCAGGACCCTGAGATCATGACCTGAGCCGAAGGCAGACGTTTAACGACTGTGCCACCCAGGTGCCCCAAAACTGAGGAAATTTTAAAGTTACCTTAGAAAATGCAATAGACTCTACAATATTATGATTAGGATTTTTTTTTTACTTATTTTAAATGGCATTTGGGATTAAACAACAACAACAAAACCTCCCTCAAAATAGAATGGATAAAAGTGGTAAGTCCTATGTTAAGAAAGAAGTGAAAACAGTCACACATGTAGGGAGAGCTGAGGTTGCAAGCCATGTATCTGAATATATCAAAACCCTCCCCTCTTCAGACACACGGATACTAAATTTTGAAAAAAGTTAATAAAAGTCAGAAAAGAAAATGGCGGAACTCCACAGAATTCCTGGATAGATATATTGCTGAAGAGTCTTACAGAAACAAAAGAAATTTATTAAGCTGCAATCTTTGTAGTCATGCCTATGTGTGGCTCAGCTGAGAAATCACCACAAATAGGTTCAGACTTAACTGCTCAGAAGGCCAGGGCTTGAAATGGCTGGAGGAAGACCTTGAAGGCAGTGCTTCTCTGCAAATTCACACTGGCAACCCCCCACTTTTAATGCACAGTGAAAACTTTAACACTTTTAAAAAATAGCAGCTCTGGGGGCGCCCGGGTGGCTCAATCGGTTAAGTGTCTGCCTTCAGGTCAGGTCATGATCTCAGGGTCCTGGGATTGAGCCCCATGTCGGGCTCTCTGCTCAGCAGGGAGTCTGCTTCTCCTTCTCCCTCTCTGTCTCTCTCAAATACATAAATAAATAAATCTTTAAAAAAAATAGCAGCTCTGTTGGAATAAAATTCATATACCATATTATACACCTATTTAAAGTATACGGGGGCACCTGGGTGGCTCAGTTGGCTGAGCGTCTGACTCTTGGTTTCGGCTCAGGTTATGATCTCATGGGTGGTGGGATGGAGCCCTGGGTGGGGCTCTGCACTCAGCAAGGAGTCTGCTTGAAGATTCTCTCCCTCTGCCCCTCCTCGCCATGCTCTTTCTCTCTCTCAAATAAATAAATAAATCTTTAAAAAAATAAAGCATCCAATTCAGTGGTTTTTTGTATTTTCACACAGTTGTGCTACCATTACCACAATTGGTTTTAGAACATTGATTTAGAACATTGATGACACCCCCAAAAGGTACACATGAGCAGTCACTCCTCTCAGCCCCCAGTCCCTGGTAACAACTAATCTGCTTTCTGGTTCTATAAGATTTGCCTACTCTAGTACATTTCATGTAAATGGAATCATACAATATGTGGTGTTTTGTGAATGCCTTCTTTCTTTCTTTTTTTTTTTTTAAAGATTTTATTTATTTGAGACAGAGAGAATGAGATAGAGAGAGCATGAGAGGGGGGAGGGTCAGAGGGAGAAGCAGACTCCCCGCTGAGCAGGGAGCCCGATGTGGGACTCCATCCCGGGACTCCAGGATCATGACCTGAGCCGAAGGCAGTCGCTTAACCAACTGAGCCACCCAGACGCCCTTTGAATGCCTTCTTTCACTTAGCCTAATGCTTTTGAGGTTCAGCCATCTTATAGCAGGTACTTCATTCCTGTTTGTTGTGAGATAATTTTTCATTGTATGGATGTACCACATTTTGTTTATTCATCCATCAGGTGATGAACATTTGGAGTGCCTTTGTCTTTTGACTACTGTGGTGTGTAAAACTCTATTTGCTCTGACCAAGGCTATACACTGTTACAGCAATATTTGTCAGTCATCTTGACCGAGCTGGCCTTATTGGGCACAGGTTGCTCTTGGTGAGATAAGAGATGTTAGTATAACATTCTGTCAGAACCCCGTAAGGGTATCTGCAAGAACGTGTCTGAGCAATGTGTAGGAGAAAGTGGTCAGGGCTGTAACAACTTCTGTTCAGGCAGTAATACAGTGCTGAGGGGTCACTGAATGCTGTCCATAGAGCAAAACCTGGAAATGATTGACAGAAAATGAATGAAGAAATTGCTGTATAGTCATATAACAGAATATAATAAAACACTACCTGTACCTCTGAAACAAAGAATACATTTTATGTTAAAAAAAAAAAAAAGAAGATAGTAGGAAGGGAAAAATGAAGGGGGAAATCGGGGGAGGAGATGAACCATGAGAGACTATGGACTCTGAGAAACAAACTGAGGGTTCTAGAGGGGAAAGGGGTGGGGGGATGGGTTAGCCTGGTGATGGGTATTAAAGAGGGCACATATTGAATGGAGCACTGGGTGTTATATGCAAACAATGAATCATGGAACACTACATTAAAAACTAATGACGTAATGTATGGTGATTAACTAACATAATAAAATAAATTTAAAAAAAGAATATAATAAAACAGAAGAGTTGAAAATATAGATAACCCCAGGAGATTACATACTGTATGATACTCTTTTTATGTAAGTCAAAGACAAAATTAAACAATATATTGTCTATGCACATATATATTTGATAACACCAAAAAGAAAGGAGGGAATGATCAGTCACCCGAAATCAATTCAGGGTAATTGTTACTATCTTAAGGGAGAGGCAGAGGCAGAAGGTTGGAACAGGGTACTGACTCCACATAGATAGGTATACTTATTGGTAATGTTCTTGGGCTAGGGATGAGGTCAAAGGAGTTCATTATAAACATAAATAGAAAGGAGGGCTACCCATGGATTAATGATGGGAGTGCCATGAACCAAAGAATATGATAAATGAACACAGGTTACCTGAGTCCAAATAAGAAATGAGAAAGAAAAATAAATGAGAGTAGTGCATGTACATTGTAAAAATTTGATATACATGTAAAATATGTAGTTATAAAAAAGAAAAAAATTTTCACTCGTTATTCCTTCAGGGAGAAAAAGTACAATTAATACAGTAATGTTATAGCTTCCCATTCTTTCCCCTATGAATTAAAAAAAGTTTCTAATGACACTAAAAAATTGTCAGATTGATGAAGTCTGTTCTCTACGGGGACTGTTTAGGTCAGGCTACCCACTCCTGGCTCCCACCACCCAGGTCTCAATAGGCAAACACAGTGACAGCATCGCGGCTGCAGCTCCGCCCAGCTCCGCTCAGGTTCGGAGAACACGCCCCGGGGGTGGGCCCAGCTCCTGTGGGGGCGTGGCTAAGAGACGAGGCCGTTCTCAGCCTCGGCTCAGGTAAGCCGGGCGGGACCGGGAGGCGCCACACGTCGCAGCGTGATGACGTCAAGAACGCGCCCGGCGTGGCGCTTTCGGCGTGCGCAGCTGCGTTTCGGCGTTTTGGTTCGGTCTCCTGAGCCGAGGGTGAGGCGTGCTGTGCACTTGGCCGGCATGTTACCGGCTATGGGTGCTGTGGATGAGGAAGAGGAGCAGGCGGAGGAGGACTGTCCTGAATTGGTCCCCATTGAGACGAAGCTAAGAGAGGAGGAGGAAAAGTCTGGGCCCGGCGCTAAGATCCCAGTCACAATTATCACCGGGTATTTAGGTAACTAACCATCCCGGTCAGAAAATGCCGTGAACGCTGGTATCCTGGGATTTTGGGGGCTGCCGGTGCCTCATCACCTTGGGCATCTGGGCCTTCTGGGCGACAGCACATGTCTCTGAGGTAGGGGCTGGGTCACGCGCTTCCCGCTTGGGTTGCTTTTCATCTCGGGGCTCAAGGATGCCCAGACCCCTTTGCGTTAGATTCACATTTATCAAGGGAGACTGAAAGTTAACCTCGCATTTTGGAGCTAGTTTTGGCTTTGCGCCTGGAGGCTTGGACCCGCCCCCTAATTATCCCTGTGGCCTCTAACAAGTTATCTTATCTTTCTGAAGCTCGTGAGCCTTACTGGAAAGTGGAAGTAGTATCGGTCACCTGTTTGAGTTTGTTTTCTTACCTGCTAAATGGGGCAGGAAGCACCTACCTTTATGTCTATTACCTTTAAAGGGTGCCCTGTCTGTGCCCGACCCACAAGGGGCATTCTTTAGTAGCTTCCCCTTCCCCACGAACCAGCCTCTTCCAGCTACTCGGGGAGAGGACTCCTATCTCAAACCTTTTTTTGAGGTTTGTTTGCAAAGCACTCTAGGAGAAAGTAGGAATAAAATCCCTACCCTCCCAGACTATTTCTCAAGCCAAGGACGTTCAGGAATGCACATGGACATTTAAATTCATAGGTGTGTAAGCGTGCAATTTCCTGAAGGACAGTTTTCGGGCTTACACTAGAGGTACTTTCTTGGAAAAATCTGAGGAGTATTATTTTAAGGACTTACATTTTACTAGAAGGGCTAGAATAGATACAGGACCATATTAAAAGTGTGGGGAAAATTAAATGTAAACAAAGGGAAACGATTTGGGGTTAATAATACCATTCCTAGATGATGCCAGAGACAAGTACAAACTTGGTGCACGTGAGGGCCTTTTACATAAAAATAAGAATTAAATCTCTGGTGTTTTCTTTTTTAGCTTTGTAGTCTGAGTTTATTCTCCTTTTTCCTCCGGACTGGTTTTATAAGGGAATTTATTTTTGTCGTGTCCCCATTGTCTGGCTTCTCTTTTTTAAATTTTCTCCAACCTCTGTCCATCCTTTTAAGTTGACACTCAGATAGTTTCTATTTTGATGTCCCACATCTGACATCTGGAACTCAGCAGGTCCAAAACTTCATATGTTACCTTAACCCTCCAATCCTCCTGCTCCTGTGATTCCAACCACCTGGAATACTCTAAAAGTTTTCTAACTAGTCTTGTGTTATGCTTCCCTTTAATATATTCTCTGTATTTTAGCCCTAATGATCTTTGTAAATGTCACTGTGTCACACCCTTCAGTGTTTCCATTTGGGTTGCAGTTCAAATTCCTAAACATGAATCAAAAGGTCCTATATGATCTGGCTCTTGACTGTCTTTCTAGCCTTCAAAACTGTGGTCCAGCCACATTGAATTACTTTTACTTTTAAAAGGTGCCAAGTAGGGGCCCTGGGTGGCTCAGTCGTTAAGCGGCTGCCTTCGGCTCAGGTCATGATCCCAGGGTCCTGGATCGAGCCCCGCATCGGGCTCCCTGCTCGGCGGAAAGCCTGCTTCTCCCTCTCCCACTCCCCCTACTTGTGTTCCTCTCTCGCTGTGTCTCTCTGTCAAATAAATAAATAAAATCTTTAAAAAAAAATTTTTTTTAAAGGTGCCAAGTATTTTAGTCCCTAGAATACTTTTCCTTTTTGTTACTCCTCTGCCTAGACCTTCCTTTTTGGTGCTCCCTAACATCTTGTACATGTTCTGTCCACTCTGTAATCCTGTGACATCATTGCCTCTTTACGGTCTGAATTACCTTCCATCTCCCACTCTCTTAGTCTTTGTAAGCATTGTGAAAGTAGAGACAGTTTGTCTCTGTTTTGTGCACGTTTTGCTAAGGCCCAGCATGAAATCTGGCCCATAGTAGACTTTTGAACGAATAAACTGTGCCTTAAAGTCTTCTGCTTCATAATATGGTTAATTACTAAGTCCTAGTAATTTTATTAGAGGGTCTCTTACGTCCACCTCTGCCTTTCCATTTTCACTGCCACTGCCTAGTGCTGCCCTCGTGTTCAGGGTCTCTTTCTCACACTTGGACTGGTTCTAAGAATTTCCTCATTGCCCTGCCTCCTTAAGCTCTGTCCCTTTCATTCTATACTTCACACTTTTGTGATGTTGAGCTTTTTAAAGCACTCTAAACACAAGCCTTTCATCCCTTCAACAGCCTTTAAAGGAATATGCCCTAAAGGGATGCCTGGGTGGCTCAGTCGGTTAAGCGTCTGTCTTTGGCTCTGGTCATGAACCCAGGGTCCTGGGATCGAGTCCCACATCAGGCTCCCTGCTAGGCAGGGAGTCTGCTTCTCCCTCTGCCTGCAGCTCCCCCTGCTTGTGCCTCTCTCTCGCGCTCTCTGGCAAATAATAAAATCTTAAAAAAAAAAAAAAAAGGAATATGACCTAAAAATGTGGAAGATATTAATACCCTATTGATCATTAAATCTCTCCTAGTTAAAGGCTAGAAATCTCGTAAATGTACTTCAGAAGTTGTGTGCAAGCTTACATGTGAAAGGTCTTAGCAGCACTGTTTGGGAAAATAAAACACTGGAGATAACCCAAATGCCCACCAACAGAAAAGTAAATAAATGATACAGTTGAACTACACTAATGTGCAGTTTGTTTTTTTTTCCTCTTTGAACTTTGGTGTGTATAGTTGTTCATAAGATAAATGCTTTTCTTCTACTTGAGCGGAACATACTAGGTTTAACCTGCCACCTACTGGATAAAGTTAGTGTAGCTTTATGAATTTATCTTTCTAAGTACTGAATGTTGTGTATATTGTTAACATTTTCTACATCCATTCTCCTAATTTGTGTGTGTTTTATAGATTGGTAGACAGATACGGTTGACACTTGAACAATGTGGGGGTTAGGGGTGCCACCTTCCTGCATAGTAATTTTGGACTCCCCCAAAACTCAACTACTAATAGCCTACTGTTGACCAGAAGCTTTACTGGTGGGACGTTGCCCCAGGCACAACTGGGAAAGGGTTAAGCGCGGCTGCTCCCGTTGGCCGGGCGGGTCGGGGTGCACCCCAGCTCCTTTGAACTCGGGAGCCGAAACCAGTCCCTGGTTAAACTGGTTGGCAGAAGCTTTACTGGTGATATAGTCGATTAACACATATTTTGTATGTTACATGTATTACATACTGTATTCTTACAAAAAAGTAAGCTAGAGAAAAGAAAATGTTATGAAGAAAATCATAAGGGGGAGAAAATACAGTACTGTACTATATTTACAGAAAAAAGTCCACATATAAGTGGACCTGCGACCCACACAGTTAGTTGTTCGAGGGTCAACTGTATATATACTTATTTTCTTATAGGTTACTTTGAGTACGAAAATAGCCCTGTAGTCAGTTTGAATTTGTGTCTGGTTAATGATGGATGTTGAAATGAAAGATAGGGCTTTATGTAAATTTTAGGGACGTAAACTATGTATTCTTGGCTAAGAAACATTGTCATCATGTGAAAGTGTCTAAATATTTTAAAGTACATGAGTAATTTAAATAAAGTAAATAAAGTACATGAGTACTTTATTCCCTGGAAACCATTATTTCAATAATTCCTTAATAGAAAATTTAGATGTCTTTATATTAATTATAAATTGTATAGAAGGCATATTTTTGTTATATGAGGGTGCAGCAAGCTGTGATCCATGTTGTAGGCATATTTGTAAATATTTATAAGATTTTATGTCAACATAAAGCTTTTTAATAGTTGCAAAGGATACTTTAATCTTTCCCTCTAGAATCTTCTATACCATAGTTAAAAATAGTATTTTAAAAATAGCACACAAATTTTTAAAAACATTGGGACTCTTTTTGTGTGTGCCTTTAAAATTAGCCTTTGAGTATTGTTATTTAAAACAAATATGTTTTATAGGTGCTGGGAAGACAACACTTCTGAACTATATTTTGACAGAGCAACATAGTAAAAGAGTAGCAGTTATTTTAAACGAATTTGGGGAAGGTAAGTAAAGTTCAGTGAATGCCATGCTGTAAGAATTTATAGGATAGCTTATTCCCCTGGTGAATTGATATTCCATATTTAAAAATGAAAACACAGGGTATTATAATGTGAACATATTGATGCGGATTGTTCTGAGAAAATTAATTTCTTTCAAGCTTTGTTTTGTACAAATTTGAGATACTGAAATTACTAGTTTTCATAAAATTTTATATACATTTGAAATTCATAGCAACAGAATTAAATTAGGTTTTTACATGAAATAACTCCAGAAGTAAAAATCTAAACATATGAAAGAAAGTTCTTTCAGACTTTCTATGTACTTTTGTACTGACTATACTGTTCACTTGTAACTTTTGAAAAATTCTTTAAAATGCTTCAGTTTTTGTAAGTTCACCTTGTTGGATGTTTATTGTTTGCAAAGCATTTAAAACTGAAGATTTAAAAAATAAGTTAAATATATGGTTTCCATCTCAAGCATCTGCAGTTGTCTGTGGAAATACATGCATTTAAAATTCCAATTTTTTTTGTTTTTAATATTGAACTATGCTTAAAAAAAAACCTGTACAGCAGTGTTACACACAATTCTTTGATTACTTTTAGAAGTTTTTCTTCTTAAGTGTGAATTTTAACTATAGCTCACTTTTAGCCAAAAAATATGTCTTATGTTGAGCTATTTCTTGTACTATTTTCTCAGTTGTAAATGAATAAAGGAGCTAGGTTTTATGAACAAGAAGGAAGACCTGTTAAACTTGATTTCTCATTTTAATAAACTAAAGTGAAAAGTCCTGTTAGAAAAAATTAAAATGCTAAGATTTTTAAAATCCTAATCTTGTACTCCAGCTTCTTATTAACTGATCTGTTAGACACTGTGATCACATTTATTATTAGTTGCTATTTTTCTTCATTCTTTCTGGATTGTTTATATAATTTATATAAACCATTTATTTGCAATACTTTCCTTTGCATTTTATTTATAACCTCTATACCCTGAATTCTGTAGCAGTCCCTTTTAGAGCTCTTTATCCTTGCCTAAGTGAAATATAAACAAAAAATATATACATGAAAAATTACTCCATTTTCTTTTGTGGCCATTTGCTTTACTGGATATTTAGAACACTCCCTTGGCTTTGGTATATTTCTTTATTGGAGGAAAAGTAAGTATGATAACAGGCATCTCAGAATTTCACATATATAGTATTCTTTCTTAAGTTAGCATTGCTAGGAAACTTTAGTTTAAAAATTTAATTTTTAAATGAGCACATTGATACCCTGGCCAAGCAAACTTCCTCAAAATGAACTTGGGTTTTTACTCATACCGGAATATTGAGTAGTCTGTCTAGTAGAAACAAAAACAATTTAGAAGAAGAATGAAAAGAAAAAAATAGATAAGGCAGTCTTTTAAGAGGGTTAAGGGCATATAAAAACCAATACATTAAACATACTAGTTGGCCATGGACAAAGAGTGCTTTTGAAATAGCTACTTTTATTAATGGGCAAGTGAGAGGGCCAAAGAAGTAGGTATGAGTCATTAATTTTGGATTTGCCTTTTTAGGGACTTAAATCCTCTTTAAAAAATAAAAGCTTAAATAATCTAGAGTAGTATAGTTTAGAACACTGAGGCTGCACAAACAGAATGAAAGAATAAAAGTTATAAAAGGTTTTTGTATAAAATGTTTTGAAATCTGTGTTGTTGATATCCTCATCTTTGTTTTTGGTTGGCTAGCGAACATAATCTTAAGAGTGCTTCTTGTTAATTATTTCAGGAAGTGCAGTGGAGAAATCCTTAGCTGTCAGCCAAGGTGGAGAGCTCTATGAAGAATGGCTGGAACTTAGAAACGGTTGCCTCTGCTGTTCAGTAAAGTGAGGAATGTGTTTATTGTGTGCTTGTTGGTTTATTATAAATGTTTATTGATTGTATTTCCAGCTTTGATTTTCTAGTGTAATGTAACTGAATTTATACAGTCTGCTTCATTGTATTTTCACATAGAAAATAACTTATTAGAATGTATTTTTTTAAAGTGTTTCTTGCTGCCCTGTTTATTTTTCTGTCTGCTCTAATGCTTTGGTTCTTCTATTGAGTTTGTTTTTATTGTCTTTGATGTTAGGGTTTAATTAGTGATTTCTGTGGTACGTGAAAGTCACATTTCATGTGTAAAAATTACTATTTTACATTGAGTGAGTCATTGGTCTTATTTCCAAGGATTCACCTTCTAAAAACAAAAGTAAATGACCATCAAAAAGGTGAATAGGCTCACGGTGTGTTCCACCAGTGATAGTTGCTTCCAAGGACAGTGTCTGTTTTTTTCACTAATATACCATCGATCTTAGAAGAGGACCTGACATATCTATTCACTCAGATATTTGTTGAGTAAATTAGGAAAATTAATACCTGTACTGTTGACTTTGTATATTCTAGTGAATTAAATTTTTTCTACATCATTTACAACTTAAGTATTTGACTTTGAGTCAAATATATTAACAAAGCTAAAATCATGATATTTTCTTGAACAACCAAAATGAAATCCAGTATTTTCTTGCACTGTCTGGTACCCTTATTTAGAACAGATTGAAAAGTAATGATCGTGTCCCTTTAGATGTTATATTAAATCACTGTAATTCATAAATTTTATCATTGTTTTGGATGTTGAGTTTTTTCTTTCATTATGCTATAAAAATAGCAGCTTTTGACTTCAGTCAGGGTATTAAAGTTTCCTCTACTTTTAATTTTATTAAAGTATTAACTCCTCATGTATCTGATTTATTTTGCTATCAGTATATATGCCTCTATTTTTCCCCACCATTGGTAAATATTGATGGATGTTGTGTTAGAAGTTTGGGAAGGAGTTAAATTTTCACATGCCTAAAGATATTTTTGTCTCAGGTTGCTAAATATATTTTAAAACATTTATAATGATCACTTTAAAATATTAAGGTAATAAACTGTATTTTATATTTTGGTATTCTACAGGGACAATGGCCTTAGAGCTATTGAGAATTTGATGCAGAAGAAGGGGAAATTTGATTACATACTCTTAGAGACCACTGGGTTAGCAGATCCGGGTAAGAGATGACATTATTAATAACCAGAATATAGTTCTTAAACATTTTTAAATGTATTAGAGAAATATGTAAAGTAAGCATTAAACCTGTACTCCAGACTAAATATTTTTTGTTGTTGCTTAAAACAGGAAAAATACTGGATTGTCATGTTTCTTTTGCAGATAAATCATAATCAGAGTACTTGATAATTTTAACTTGATAATAGGATTGAAATTCAATTGATCGATTTAAGATTATTGGTAGGAACACAAGTAGTTAAAGTATGGAAATTTAGGAAAAATAAAGACATTCTACTTATAAGTTCTACTCCTATATTTGACTGATTATAGTCTACAGAGATCTTATTTCTGATTACTTTCTAATCCAGGTTTCTTGGAGGGTCATTTAAATATTCTTAAGGGCTTTTGGACTCTAATTTCAGTATTGCTTACTCTCTTTCAATTAATTGTTAGCATTAGCATTTTGTTTTTCTACTACTAAAGTTGAAATAGTTTTATTGGTAAATACTGTCATTAGGTACAGAGTTAAATTAAGCCTACTGGGCCTTTTCCTGGTGTGGAATTAATGATTATCCATGAAATTTTTATCTCTGAGTAGAATTACATTTAAACTTCTCTATTGAAAGCTACACAAAGTTGAAGTGTTTTAGCAATCGATTTCTGTTTCCTTCTTACCCAAATGTCTTTTAGGTTACACCTTTATTCTTAGTTTGCAGAACATTTAGTGTTCCTTCTGTAAGTCTGACCATACCTTTTTTTTTATTTACGTTAATGGCATTGGGCCATAAAACTATATAAAAGACTATATAGAAGTACTGTTTAGTAATAATTTATTAGGGGTCATAACTGTTTAAAACAGATACTGAAGTATACTGAAGGTCCAAATGTAATCAGTGGTTATTGTACTTCCAAATACTGCATAATAACATTGTCCTTCTGTTTTCAAATTAGTGTTGAGTTGGGCTGTTTTGGTCCTGTAGTAGACCATATTATGTACATTTTCATACATTTCCAATAGATTTGACTGATGATAGGACTCGGACTATTACATTGATATTAAATATTAAATCTGGTAGGATGGGAAAATATATTCCTCCTTTTTGAAATAGCAAATATCAATTTCTTCCATGGTAGCCACTTTATAGAGAAAAACTCATAACTTTGAGAGTAGGTGAGTTTAGTAAAACATGGTTCAGTTTTTCAGAGGGAGAAGGAAAAGTTAAATAAAGATCTCAGAAAGCTTTTGTACAAATTGTAGGTATGAACAGGTTAATGTTTCTTCTAACTTTCTTTAGAGTAATGATTTTATTGTTTGGGTAAAAATGGAACATTCATTAAAAAAAAATTTACCCAATATCTAAGAAAATGTGAAGAAGAAAGTTAAATCACACTGCATCTCACTACAATGAAATACAAGTAGGTAAATTTTATTTCAGGGATTTTTCTGTGCCAGTGCTACTTGCTGAATGACAGCATCAGTCTCTGAAGCTTGTGAAAAATGCAGATTCTTGGGCCCCATCCCAGATCTACTGAATCAGAATCTGTAAGGGTGTGAGCCCGGCAATCTGTTTTAATAAGCCCTCCAAGGGATTCTTACACATTCATAAATTTGGGAAGCCCTGCTCTATGTGCATATGAAAGCTGTATAAACAGGTAAATAATTTTACAAAAATGTGATTGCATTCTTTGTGCTATTCTTAGTAAGTATTAATTTAGTTTTACTTGAATCTACAAGAAGAGAACTTGGAGGCAGTTCAAGATGGCAGCTTAGGAACACCCTGAACTATCTCTTTTCATAGACACACCAGATCTGCAGCTACTTATGGAATAATTCCTGCTCAGAAAGAACTAAAAACAGGCTGAACAGCTCTGTCTACAATAAGGAATATAAGGGCTACACTGAAATGAATAGAGGAGGTGGAGATGTGGTTTTGCCAAAAACTTCACCCCGGTGCAGCAACTCATAGTAGGGAGGGGTTTCACAGGTCTGGAGTCTTTACCTGAGGAGGGATGGGTTTATACCCCACTTTGGGTATGCCAACCCTTGGAACCTGCACTGGAGAGACAAGGCCCTCCCAAATGGGTTTGGAAACCAAAGGGGCTTGTGTACAGTGAACCTGGGGGGCTGTGGGGAATCTGAGGTACTCCTTTTGAGGGGCTCACAAACAAGCACACTCATTTTGGGACCCAGTGCAAAGGCAGCAGTTTGAAAAGTGACTAAATTATATGTGAAGGAGATTGATTTGCTAATTTAAAGTGTTTACTGGAGTAGCTGGGACCAGTTGGGACTTTCTTTGGGTCCAGAGGTGCTTGTGAGCACCATTTTTGCACTTTCCTTCCACTTTGCTAGTGCAGTCAGGCACTGTGGACACAGACAGCCTCCCTAAAGCCGTGGGTGTGCCCCCATCCCCAGACGTGTCCCTGCCTCACTAAAGCCTTGGGTGTATCCTGCCTACATTGTTCTCCTCCTGCATCCCTAAAGCCATGGATGTGCATCACCCTCAGTATTCTTTCAGCCTTGCTAAAACATGCCTTTGAGTGCAGTCCACAGAAGGAATGTCTGTTGATCACCTGTCCCTGGTGGCCAGAGGAGCTTGAATTTCTATACCCTATGGGACTGTAATAGGAAGGTAGTTTGGGGAGGGCTGTCATACCCAAGGCACTGCATAGACAGCAGGCTGAAACACACTACTAGTCTAGTCTGCCTATGAAAAAGGCCCATCCACTTGTCCTGGAGCTTCAGCCTAAGGGACAGGCTTCAAAGGTGCTCTCAAAGTGTAGGTAGGGAGACACCATCTTTGATCTCTCCCTCAGCCTCAACAGAGCTTGCTGGTACCTCCAAAAAGTTTATGTGCTTGTCTGAAGCCTTGATTTTTGTGGCTTGAGTTCAGGAGACACCTCCAGATCTCTTGGGCTGGAGATCAGCAGGGTTTATAGTTGTGGTGCCACAGGGCTATATATTCGTATACTCCAAAAGCTCCTTCCTGTGGATCTGTCTTCCAGTCAGTCTGAAACTAGGTGCTGAGATGAGATCACTCCCTTTGGAACACTGGCAGGTCTATTTTTTTTTTTTTTAAAGATTTTATTTATTTATTCATGAGAGACAGAGAGAGAGAGAGAGAGGCAGAGGGAGAAGCAGGCTCCCAAGGAGCAGGGAGCCCGATGCAGGACTCGATCCCAGGACCCTGGGATCATGACCTGAGCCGAAGGCAGACGCTTAACCATCTGAGCCACCCAGGCGCCCAACACTGGCAGGTCTTGACACACTCTCAACAACTGTGGGATCTATCAAGAATAATTCAGGCTAATTAGGTAATCACAGAGTTTCAGAGAGACAACCAAGAGCTAGGGCAAGGTTGAATAATAAGGCTTATCTCCTATACAAGGCCACTCCTTCAAGACTGGGAGAAGTAACTGTTTTGCTTAATAAATAGAAACCAAGAGTCAAGTAAAATGAGAAGACAGGAATATTTTCCAAACAAAAGGAGGAGACAAAACCTCAGAAAAAAGATCTTAATCAAGTGGAGATAACTAATCTACCTGATAAAGAGTTCAAGGTAATGGTTATAAAGGTGTTTACCAGAGTCAGAAGAATGTTTGAACACAGTAAGACTTCAACAAAGAGATAGGAAATATAAGGAAGTACCAAATGCAAGTCACAGAGCTGAAGAATACAGTAACTGAACCGAAAAATACACAAGAAGCGTTCAGCATCAGAATAAATGAAGAAGAATGGATCAGTGACCTGGAAGACAGGGCAGTGGAACTCAGCCAAACAAAGCAACAACAACAAGAAAATTAATGAAGATAAGGAACCTCTGGGACAACGTCAAGTGGAGTAACATTCACATTATAGGGATCCCAGAAGGAAAAAAAGTGAAAGAGGCAGAAAACTTCCCTAACCCAGAGAGGGAAACAGACATCGAAGTCCCAGAAGCATAGAGAGTTCCAAATAAGATGAACTCAAAGACATCCAGATCAAGAGACGTTATAATTACAATGTCAGAAATTAAAGAGAATCTTAAAAGCAGCAAGAGAAAAACAACTTGTTAAGTACAAGGGAATCCCCAAATCACTATCAGCTGATATTTCAGATGAAGCTTTGCAGGCCAGAAGGGAGTGGCATGATAGATTCGAAGTGCTGAAAGGAAAAAACTTCCAACCAAGAATATTCTACCTGCCACGGTTATCATTCAGAATTGGAGGAGAGTTTTCTAGACAAGCAAAAGTTAAAGGAGTTCACCACTAAACTGGCCTTATAAGAAATGTTAAAGGGACTTCTTTAAGCTGAAAAGGAAAGGTACTAGAAAACATGGGAAAGTAAAGATCTTACTCGTAAGGGCAAATATATAGTAAAGGTAGTGAATTAACCACTTATAAAGCTACTATGAAGGTTAAAAGACAAAAGTAGCGAACTTAAGTATAGTTACAATAATTAAGAGATACACAAAGTAAGAAAATGTAAAAACAAAATGTGGAGAAGAGAGCAGAAATGTAGAGTTTTTATAATACATTCAAATTTAAGTTGCTATCAACTTGAAATAGGCTTTTATTTATATGTAAGTATATATATGTAAATATAAACAAATATATAAGTATAAACAAACATAAGCATATGAATGTACAAACATAAGTATATAAACAAGTATATAAATATATATGTGTAAGCTGTGTGTGTGTGTGTATATATGTGTGTGTGTATATGTATATATATATGTGTGTGTGTGTGTACATATAGGCTGCAAGGGAAGTGAGCAAGAGAAAAAAAGAACGGAGAGGAACTATAAAAACAGCCAGAAAATAATTAACAAAATGGCAAAAAGTACATACCTATCAATAATTACTTTAAATGTAAATAGACACAGTCAAAAGATGTATACAGTAGTTGAATAGATTTAAAAAAGAAGACTCATCTATATATTGCCTATGAGAGATTCACTTTGGATCTAATGACGTGCAGACTGAAAGTGAAGGGGTGGAAAAAGATATTCCATGCAAATGTAAATGAAAGAAAGCTGATGTGGCTATACTTACATCAAACGAAATAGTCTTTAAAACAAAGTCTAATAAGAGATAAAGGACACTGCACAATGACAAAGGGTCAATCCAATAAGAGGATATAACATTTGAAAATTTTTATTCACTCAACATAGGAATTCCTAAATATATAAAACAAGTATTAACAGACTTAAAGGGAGAAATGGACAGCAATACAATAATAGTAGAAGACTTTAGTACTCCATTTACATCAATGGATAGGTTACCTAGACAGAAAACCAATAAGAAAATGGTCAGCCTTAAACAACATATGAGACCAGATGGACTTAATAGGTATACAGTTAACCCTTGAACAGCATGGGTTTGACTGTGTGGGTCCACTTACATGCAGATTTTTTTACAGTATAATACTATAAATGGGGGCGCCTGGGTGGCTCAGTCGTTAAGCGTCTGCCTTCGCCTCGGGTCATGATCCCAGGGTCCTGGGATCGAGCCCCGCATCGGACTCCCTGCCCAGTGGGAAGTCTGCTTCTCCCTCTCCCACTCCCCCTGCTTATGTTCTCTCTCACGCTGTCTCTCTCTGTCAAATAAATAAATAAAATCTTTAAAAAAAAAATAAATACTATAAATGTATTTTCTGTTCCTTACAGTTTTCTGAATAACATTTTTTTTTCTAGTTTATTGTAAGAATACAATGTATAATACAACCTACAAAATATGTTAATCGACTGTTTATATTATCAGTATGGCTCCTGGTCAGCAGTAAGCTATTAGTAGTTAAGTTTTTAGGGAATCAGAAGTTATATGTGGGGGTCCCTGGGTGGCTCAGTCTGTTAAGCATCTGCCTTCAGCTCAGGTCATGATCCCAGGGTCCTGGGATCAAGCCCCACATAGGCTCTCTGCTCAGCGGGAAGCCTGCTTCTCCCTCTCCCGCTTCCCCTGCTTGTGTGAGCGTGCACGCTCTCTCTCTCTCTCTCTCAAATAAATAATCTTTTTTTAAAAAAGTTATATGTGGATTTTTGAGTGTATGGAAGGTCAGTGCCCCAACTCCTGCATTGTTCAAGGGTTAATTGTATACAAAGCATCCAAAAGCAGCAGAATACACATTCTTCTCTACATATGGAATGTTCTCAGAATAGGTCACATATTAGACTACAAAACAAGTCTCAGTACATTTAAGAAGATTGAAGTCATGTCAGATATCTTCTTTAATGATAGTGGTATAAAACAAAGTCAATTACAGAAAGAAAACTGGACAAATCATAAATATGTGGAAATTAAATAACATGCAACTGTTATAATCAATGGGTCAATGAAGAAATCAGAGGAGAAATAAAAAATACCTTGACACAAATGAAAATGGAAATAGAACAGTCCAAAATCTAGAGGATGCAGCAAAAGCAGTTCTAAGAGCAAGGTTCATAAAAAGATAGCTCTAGAGGAACTAGAGAAAGGAACTAGAAACTAAAGGAACTAAAAAAAGAACAGATAAATCCCATAGTTAGTAGAAGGAAAGAAATAATAAAGATTCAGAGTAGAAATAAATAAAAAACTAAAAAAAAAAAAACAGTAGAAAAGATCAATGAAAGTAAGAGCTGGTTATTTGAAAAAGAAAATCAGAAATGAAAGAGAAGTTAACATACCACAGAAATCAAGGATCAAAAGAGACTACTATGAATGAAATGGGTTAATTCCTAGTAACATACAATCTCTCAAGACTTCCAGTCTTCCGTGAAGAAATAGAAAACCTGAATAGATGCATTATTAGTAAGGAGATTGAATCTGTAATAAAAAACCACCCAGCAAACAAGTCCAGGATTAGGTGCCTTCATGGGGAATTCTACCAAACATAGAAAAAAGATGTAATATCTATTCTTCTCAAACTCTTCCAAAATATTAAAAGAGGTGGAAAAGCTTCCAAACTCATTTTATAAGACCAACATTACCCTGATACCAAAACCAGAGAAGGACACCACCAAAAAAAAAAGAAAATTAACAGGCTTATATCCCTGATGAACATAGATGTAAAATTCCTCAACAAAATATTAGCAAACTGAATTTGACAATATTAAAAGGATCATACACCATGATCAATGGAATTTATTCCAGGAATGCAAGGGTGGTTTAACATCTGCAAATCAGTGTGATACACCACATAACAAAATGAAGGGTAGCAGTCATGTGATCACCTCAATAAATGGAGAAAAAGCCTTTGATAAATTCCAGTGTCCATTTATGATAAAAACTCTTAAAGTGGGTATAGAGGGAATACTTAAGTATAATAAAGGCCATACATGACAAACTCATACTCAATGGTGTAAAGCTGAAAGCTTTTCCTCTAAGATCAGGAACAAAATAAGGATGCCCACTCTTGCCTGTTTTATCCAAGGAAGTCTTACCCACAGCAATAACACAAGAAAAAGAGCTAAAAGCATCCAAATTGGAAAGGAAGAAATCAATCTATCACTATTTCCAGATGACATGATACTATATGTAGAAAACCCTAAAGACTCCACCAAAAAACAGTAAATGAACTCAGTCATGTTGCTGTATACAAAATCGGTGTACACTTACCTGTTGTGTTTCTAGACACAAATAATGAACTGTCAGAGGAATTAAGGAAACAATCCTTGCAAAAAGCCTAACAAAACAATTTGCATCAAAATGAATAAAATGCCTAGGAATCAATCTAACCAAGGAGGTGAAAGACCTGTAGATTGAAAACTAGGACATTGATGAAAGAAATTAAGTCAGAACTAAATGGAAAGTTATTCCATGCTCATGTTTGGAAGAACTAATACTGTTAAAATGTCCATACTACCCAAAGCAATATACATATTCATTGCAAACTCAGAATTTTATTTATTTTTATTTTTAAAAATTTTTTTAAAGATTTATTTATTTGACAGAGCGAGCATGCGCACAAGTAGGGGGAGCAGCAGAGGGAGTGGGAGAAGCAGACTCCCCGCTGAGCAGGGAGCCTGACACGGGGCTCAATCCCAGGACCCTGGGATCATGACCCAAAGGGAAGGCAGACGCTCAACTGACTGAGCCACCCAAGTGCCCCTCTATCAGAATTTTAATGCCATTTTTCACAAAACTGGGACAAACAATTTTTTTTTAAGTAATCTCTACACCCAACATGGGGCTTGAATGCACAACCCTGAGTTCAAGAGTCACATGCTTGACTGACTGAGGCAGCCAGGCGCCCCAGAACAAATAATTAATTCTAAGGTTTATGTGGAATCACAGAAGACCCTGAATAGCCAAAGCAGTCTTTTTTTTTTTAATTTTAAGATTTTATTTATTTGACAAGAGCACAAGCAAGGGCGGCGGGGGGGGGGGGGGGCAGCAGGCAGATGGGGAGGGAGAAGCAGGCTCCCTGCTGAGCAGAGAGCCCGATGTGGGGCTCAATCCCTGGACCCTGGGATAAATAAATAAAAAACTAAAGCCTGAGCCAAAGGCAGATGCTTAACTGCCTGAGCCACTCAGGCCCCCCATAGCCAAAGCAGTCTTGAGAAAGAAGAGCAAATGGGAGATGTCACTGTCCCAGACTTCAAACTGTACTACGAAGCTATAGTATTAAAACAATATGGTATTGGCATAAAAAAGACAGAAATCAATGAAACAGAATAGAGAACCCAGACATAAACCCATGCTTTTCTAGCCAGTTAATCTATGGCAAAGGAGGCAAGAATATACAATGAAGAAAAGATGGTCCCTTCAAATAAATGGTGATGGGAAAACTGGACCAGCTACATGAAAAGAATGAAACTAGGCTACTATGTTACACAATTTACAAAAGTTAGCTCATAATGGATGAAAGATTTGAATGTAAAACCTGGAACTATAAAATGCCTAGAAGAAAACAGGTAGTTTGCTCCTTGACATCAGTCTTGGTTGAATTTTTGGATCTGACTCCAAAAGCAAAGGCAACAAAAGCTAAAATCAGCAAGTGGGACTATATCAAACTAAAAGGCATCTGCACAGCAAAGGAAGCAATCAATAAAATGAAAAGGCAATCTACTGACTGGGAGAAAATATTTGCAAATCAGGTGTCTGATAAGGGGTTAATATCCAAAATGTGTAAAGAACTCAGGTGCAAAAAAACAATTTGAAAAGAGAGCAGAGGATCTTAAATAGACATGTTTCCAAAGAACATATACAGGTGGCCCACAGGCACATGAAAAGATGCTCAACTTCACTAATTATCAGGGAAATGCAAATCAAAACCACAACGTGATACCACCTCACACCTATTAGAGTCAAATTGACAAGAAATAAGTGTTGGCAAGGATGCGGAGAAAAGGGAACCCTCATACACTGGTGGTGGGAATGCAAATTGGTGCAGCCACTGTGGAAAGCAGTATGGTGGCTCCTCAAAACATTAAAAATAGAGCTTTCATGTGATCAGCTATTTAACTTTTGGGTATTTTTCTGAAGAAAATGAAAACACTAATTTGAAAAGATATGTGCACCCCTATGTTCATTGCAGCATTATTTACAGTAGCCAAGCTAGGATTCCTTCAGCCAAGCGTCTGTCGATGGATAAATGGATAAAGATGATATGCTATATATATACAATAGACCTGCCTTTTGCAACAGTGGGGATGGGCCTTGAGGGTATTATGCTCTGGGAAATAAGTTAGATTTCATTGATCTGTGAAACCTAAGAAACAAAACAAAACTCAGATACGGGGAACAGATTGATGGTTATCGGGGGAAAGGGGTTAAAGGGTTGAAATGAATGAAGGGGGTCACTTGTATGGTGTTGGATGGTAACTAAATTTACTGTGGTGATCTCTTTGTAATGTATACAAATACTGAATCATTATGCCATACACCTGAAACTAATATAAGGTCACATACCATTTTACCTCAATTAAAATTTGTATATTTTATATGTAAACCACACATATATATGTAAGCCAACACATATTAGATACTCCACAAATCAACTATTGATATCATTAAAATTAATTAATAAATTCCTCAAAGGTGGGCAGAAGCAAAAAAAATATGTAATTGAAATAGAACTTGAAAGAAATGAAGGAATCCTGAATATCAGAAAAATGCCTTTTCACTGGAAGGGATATGAGTTCAGGGGGGAAAAAAGGTTATAAAGAACATAAACAAATGGGACGAGTTAGTTTTTGAACTATATGTATCAGTTCAGAGTTATTTCTTGACTCCCGGACATAAAGGAGTAGGAAATGAACACTTCTACTTAGTCCCATCTCCTGGTTTTGATTGATTTATCCTGTGCTGTGTTAAGATTCCTAACATCTACATTCTCTCATACTTGTTTGGTTCTATCTTAAACAATTTTAGTCCTCATTACCTCAGTACTGTGGCTTCTCCATTCCTGAGTTGATGAATCTCTTTATTGACTGAATTTCATGGTCAGGTAATCCTTTCAAGCTATAGATGCTGTGTTCCTTTGCGTTTTTTTTTTTTTTTTTTTTTTTTTTTTATTTTTTTTTTTTTTTGAGTGAGAGAGAGAGTCGGGAGCAGGGGCTAAGGGAGAGGGAAAGAAAAGTCCCAAGAGGACTCCGTGCTGATCGCAGAGCCCCATGCAGGGCTCAATCTCATGACCCTGAGATCATGACCTGAGCTGAAACCCAAGAGTCAGACGCTCAACTGCCTGAACCACCCAGGCGCCCCTCCTTCCTTAAGTTCTTACATACTTGCTTGAGAGTGCTTGTCTTTTGTTTTTATACCTGAAGGATTATTTTACTGGGTATAAAATTTCCAGATCACGATTTCCTTCCCTCAGAACTTAACAAATATTGCTTCTTGATCTCTTAGTATTTTTTGATTGCCGGGATTTCCTTTTTTTTATCATCAAGATTTGTGAGCGATATATTTTTTGAGTTTGAATGCTGTTGTTTCCTTTAATGTTTTGAGTCTGTCCACCTGGTGTTTTCATTGTTGAAAAACAACTTGGCAGGAGGTAATATCCTCAGGAACACTTTCATTAGAACTTTGTGGTCATTATTTTATTATATTGGGGCAATGAATGTTAGTGTAGAAAAGTCTAATTTTTTTCTGCCTCCTTGAAAGTGACTTGCTTTCTCATCCAAACTGCCTGACAATTTTCTCCTTTATTTTTGAAGGTCAGTAATGTAACCAGGGTACGTCTACATGTCATTCATAATCCTTTTTCCTTGGATTACAGTATAATCTGTAATCTGTAGGTTTATTTCTTCATTTAGGAGCATTTACCTTATTACCATGAAGATTTTTTTGTCCAATTATTGGGTCCTCCACTTGATGACACCAATTTTCCTTATATTGAATTTTCTTATGTTCTCCATATGTTTTATCTTCTAATTGTTTTGTCTTTTGCTTCTGCATTTACTTCAGTCATCTTACGTGTTCCTTTCTGTCAGTAATTCTGTTTCCAACAGTATCTGTTCTGTTCCATGATGTTTTAAAAGAATTCGTTAAGTAATGATATGTTTATTGGTTGTATGTTTATTTCTTTAGCACAAACTTCCATTTCATATTATTCTGCTTTATCTTGCCTTTTAGAGTTTGTTTTTAATTGATTTTGTTGTTTTTAAGTTCCTTATCATGAATAGGCCTTTGAGAATTTTCATTGGCTTCTTGGGTTATGTTTCCTTCCAAAATGGGTTCTTTGCCATTTATATGCCTTATTCATTTCTTCAGTTTGTTTCCTTGCCTTTATCTTCTTTTTTGTTTCTTCTAAGCTGTGATATATGTGCATTGTTTTTTTTTCCTATTTATTTATTCATTTAATGTAAAATGTATTATTTGTTTCAGGGGTACAGGTGTGTGATTCATCAGTCTTACACAATTCACAGCGCTACCATAGCACATACCCTCCCCAGTGTCCATCACCCAGCCACCCCATCCCTTCCACCCCACTCCACTCCTGCAACCCTCAGTTTGTTTCCTGAGATTGAGTCTCTTACAGTGTGTCTCCCTCTCTGGTTTCATCTTGTTTCATTTTTCCTTCCCTTCCCCTATGATCCTCCGTCTTATTTCTCAAATTCCTCATATCTGTGAGATCATATGATAATTGTCTTTCTCTGATTGACTTATTTCACTTGGCATAATATCCTCTAGTTCTATGCATGTCATTGCAAATGGCAAGATTTCATTTTTTGATGGCTGCATAATATTCCATTGTGTATGTATATACATACATATATATATATATGTATGTATATACATACACACACGCACACACACACACCACATCTTCTTTATCCATTCATCTGTTGATGGACATCTAGGCTCTTTCATAGTTTGGCCATTGTGGATATTGCTGCTATAAACATTGGGGTGCATGTGCCCCTTCGGATCACTACATTTGTGTCTTTGGGGTAAATACCCAGTAGTGCAATTGCTGGGTCGTAGGGTAGCTCTATTTTCAACTTTTGAGGAACCTCCATACTGTTTTCCAAAGTGGCTGCACCAGCTTGCATTCCCACCAACAGCGTAGGAGGGTTCCCTTATCTCTGCATCCTTGCCAACATCTGTCGTTTCCTGACTTGTTAATTTTAGCCATTCTGACTGGTGTGAGGTGGTATCTCATTGAGGTTTTTTTTTTTTTAAGAGATTTTATTTATTTTTCCACAGAGAGAGAGAGACAGCGAGAGAGGGAACACAAGTAGGGGGAGTGGGAGAGGGAGAAGCAGGCTTCCCGCTGAGCAGGGAGCCCGATGTGGGGCTCGATCCCAGGACCCTGGGATCATGACCTGAGCCGAAGGCAGACACTTAACGACTGAGCCACCCAGGTGCCCCAAGTTTGATAAGTTCTTTATAGATTTTGGATACTAGCCCTTTATCTGATAAGATATTTGCAAATATCTTCTCCCATTCTGTCGGTTATCTTTTGGTTTTGTCTGTTTCCTTTGCTGTGCAAAAGCTTTTTATTTTGATGAAGTCCCAATAGTTCATTTTTGCCCTTGCTTCTCTTGCCTTTGGCGATGTTTCTAGGAAGGAGTTGCTGCAGCTGAGGTCGAAGAGGTTGCTGCCTGTGTTCTCAAGGATTTTGATGGATTCCTGTCTCACTTTTAGGTCTTTGATCCATTTTGATTCTATTTTTGTGTGCTGTGTAAGGAAATGGTCCAGTTTCATTCTTCTGTATGTGGCTGTCCAATTTTCCCAACACCATTTGTTGAAGAGACTGTCTTTCCACTGGACATTCTTTCCTGCTTTGTCAAAGATTAGTTGACCATAGAGTTGAGGGTCCATTTCTGGGCTCTCTATTCTGTTCCATTGATCTTTGTGTCTTTTTTGTGCCAGTACCATACTATTTTGATGATTACAGCTTTGTAATAGAACTTGAAGTCTGGAATTGTGATGCCGCCAGCTTTGCTTTTCTTTTTCAACATTCCTCTGGCTATTCAGGGTCTTTTCCGGTTCCATACAAATTTTAGGATATGTTCCATTTCTTTGATAAAACATGTGCATTGTTTTTTCAGCATGTTGGTGATTGATGTAGAGAACATCAGTCTACCTACATATGGTGTTGATGGATTATTTTTAATATCTTATCTATCTTAACCTAAACTTGTTTTTCTCCTGGACCTCAATTTGAATGCTGGGTCTTGCTGAGAGCAGGGAAGGGGAAGCAAAGGAAAAGGGGTGACTGAGAGAGCCAGATGGGCAATATGACTTTTAAGTTCTGTTCTCTTCAAGTACCCAGTGTTCCCCTCCTGAATTTCCTCCAACTACTCATGAAAATATATTAATACCTTGTGCAGGTACATCCTTGAGCTTCAGACCTTTTAGTTCATTTTGCTCTGAGCCCTAGAAAGTGACCCCCTCCTCCAAAAATGTGGAAATGGTTAGAAACTTTTACCCTTGGTTGACTTTTCCCTGTATTATTTATTCTTTGCTTAGTTCCCCTTCTTGCCATTTTGAAAGCTGTTTCTGATAAGTATTTGGATTTTGTAAACTTTTTCCCCACAACTACTTATTAGGGTAGAAATAAGAATTATCAGAAGTCACATAGGACTTTCTGTTTCTTATTTAGAGTATCACTCTTCAAAATTTGTTGCAGGAGGTTGTATATTGGGTTGTTGCTAATAAAACTTGGCTTTTAAAATTTTATTTAAATGTTTGTTGTAATTGGTTTTGAATAAGGGAGGTTCTGTAATTTAGGTCAGGGTTTCTTAACCTTGGCACAACTGATATTTTGGGTTGGATAGTTCTTTTTTGTAGGGGATTGTCTTGTGAATTGTGGGATGTTTTTGTTTTTTTTTATTTTTTTTAAGATTTTATTTATTTATTCATGAGAGACAGAGAGAGAGAGAGAGAGAGAGAGAGAGGCAGAGGGAGAAGCAGGCTCCCAAGGAGCAGGGAGCCCCATGTGGGACTTGATCCCAGGACCCTGGGATCACGACCTGAGCCGAAGGCAGACGCTTAACCATCTGAGCCACCCAGGCGCCCTGTTTTATTGTTTTTTGCCTTGTGGGATGTTTAACAGCATCCCTGTCTTCTACCCACTAAATGCCAGTAGCATTCCCCTAGTTGAGACAATTAAAAATATCTTTAGACTTTGCCAAATATTCCCTGGGGAGAAAAATCACCCTGGGTTTGGAACTATTGATTAACTTACTCTCTCATCTTACTCCTCTTGCTAAACACCTGCATCTAAATTTTAAATAGTTTTCTTAGGTAGCCTGGTAAGTATTACCAAAGATACACATCAGATTTAGAAAAAAAAAGCTCTAATATACTCTTGCAATTCAACTTAATACTACGTGAATGTTAACTGTATAGGACTTATAAGCTATCTGAATAGTAATCCATGAATTAAAAGGTTTATGAACAATGTGGATTTTTACTGAGTGAAAAAAATTAAGACTTTTTTTGGCAAAGAAGAAGTCAAACTCTCACTCTTTGCAGATGATATGATACTTTATGTGGAAAACCCAAAAGACTCCACCCCAAAACTGTTAGAACTCATATAGGAATTCAGTAAAGTGGCAGGATATAAAATCAATGCACAGAAGTCAGTGGCATTCCTATACACCAACAACAAGACAGAAGAAAGAGAAATTAAGGAGTCGATCCCATTTACAATTGCACCCAAAACCATAAGATACCTAGGAATAAATCTAACCAAAGAGGCAAAGGATCTGTACTCAGAAAACTATAAAATACTCATGAAAGAAATTGAGGAAGACACAAAGAAATGGAAAAACGTTCCATGCTCATGGATTGGAAGAACAAATATTGTGAAGATGTCAATGCTACCTAGAGCAATCTACACATTCAATGCAATCCCCACCATCCACTTTTTTCAAAGAAATGGAACAAATCATCCTAAAATTTGTATGGAACCAGAAAAGACCCCGCATAGCCAGAGAAATGTTGAAAAAGAAAAGCAAAGCCGGCGGCATCACAATTCCGGACTTCCAGCTCTATTACAAAGCTGTCATCATTAAGACAGCATGGTACTGGCACAAAAACAGACACATAGATCAATGGAACAGAATAGAGAGCCCAGAAATGGACCCTCAACTCTATGGTCAACTCATCTTTGACAAAGCAGGAAAGAATGTCCAATGGAACAAAGACAGTCTCTTCAACAAATGGTGTTGGGAAAATTGGATAGCCACATGCAGAAGAATGAAACTGGACCATTTCCTTACACCACACACAAAAATAGACTCCAAATGGTTGAAAGACCTCAATGTGAGACAGGAGTCCATCAAAATCCTAAAGGAGAACACAGGCAGCAACCTCTTTGACCTCAGCCGAAGCAACTTCTTCCTAGAAACATCGCCAAAGGCAAGGGAGGCAAGGGCAAAAATGAACTATTGGGACTTCATCAAGATAAAAAGCTTTTGCAGGGGCGCCTGGGTGGCTCAGTTGGTTAAGTGACTGCCTTCGGCTCAGGTCATGATCCTGGAGTCCTGGGATCGAGTCCCGCATCGGGCTCCCTGCTCGGCAGGGAGTCTGCTTCTCCCTCTGACCATCCTCCCTCTCATGCTCTCTGTCTCTCATTCTCTCTCTCTCAAATAAATAAATAAAATGTTTAAAAAAAAAATCCTTTAAATAAAAAAAAAAAAAGCTTTTGCAAAGCAAAGGAAACAGTCAACAAAACCAAAAGACAACCGACAGAATGGGAGAAGATATTTGCAAATGACATATCAGATAAAGGGCTAGTGTCCAAAATCTATAAAGAACTCATCAAACTCAACACCCAAAGAACAAAGAATCCAATCAAGAAATGGGCAGAAGACATGAACAGACGTTTTTCCAAAGAAGACATCCAAATGGCCAACAGACATATGAAAAAGTGCTCAATATCGCTCGGCATCAGGGAAATCCAAATCAAAACCTCAATGAGATACCACCTCACACCAGTCAGAATGGCTAAAATTAACATGTCAGGAAATGACAGATGTTGGCGGGGATGCGGAGAAAGGGGAACCCTCCTACACTGTTGGTGGGAATGCAAGCTGGTGCAGCCACTCTGGAAAACTGTATGGAGGTTCCTCAAAAAGTTGAAAATAGAGCTACCCTATGATCCAGCAATTGCACTACTGGGTATTTACCCCAAAGATACAAAAGTAGGGATCCGAAGGGGTACGTGCACCCCGATGTTTATAGCAGCAATGTCCACAATAGCCAAACTGTGGAAAGAGCCAAGATGTCCATCGACAGATGAATGGATAAAGAAGATGGTGTATATATATACCATGGAATATTATGCAGCCATCAAAAGGAATGAGATCTTGCCATTTGCAACGACGTGGATGGAACTGGAGGGTATTATGTTGAGTGAAATAAGTCAAACAGAGAAAGACATGTATCATATGATCTCACTGATATGAGGAATTCTTAATTGCAGGAAACAAACTGAGGGTTGCTGGAGTGGGGGGTGGGGTGGGAAGGATGGGGTGACTGGGTGATAGACACTGGGGAGGGTATGTGCTCTGGTAAGCGCTGTGAATTGTGCAAGACTGTTGAATCTCAGATCTGTACCTCTGAAACAAATAATGCAATATATGTTAAGAAAAAAAAAAAAGAAGAAGAAGAAGAAGGTAGCGGGAGGGGAAGAATGAAGCGGGGGAAATCGGAGGGGTAGACGAACCATGAGAGATGATGGACTCTGAAAAACAAACAGGGTTCTAGAGGGGAGGGGGATGGGAGGATGGGTTAGCCTGGTGGTGGGTATTGAGGAGGGCACATTCTGCATGGAGCACTGGGTGTTATGCACAAACAATGAATCATGGAGCACTTCATCTAAAACTAATGATGTAATGTATGGGGATTAACATAAGAATAAAAAAAATAAAAAAAAAATTAAGACTTTTTTAAATGACTTATTGTTAGGGGTAATGATACTCACAGTAGATTTACTTTTTTCTCCCTCATTAATTAAAATCATGGTTTAGCCAAGTAAGTGAAGAAAATTCTTATTGGCAATTCAGTTGTTTACCGTTTAGGAGACTGACACTCTCCAGTTCTAAGCTAAATAATTGTCATGGTAAAGTAATTTCCTTGAAAAGAACAGGCATTGATTCGCCCCTGTTACTCACAAATCCTATTTCAGTCAAATTGGAAAACTATTAAGTTTTGGGGAAAAAAATCAATAGGTATCAGGAAACCATTAGATCTTGTGGCCCTTGCTATATCTTGCATGAGTAATCACTGTAGACAGCTGACAGGTATTTCGCTGTTGACACAGTGATGCTTGGGGGGCCACATCTCCTCAGTGTAAGTGGACAGCTTCAGACACGGGGATGAGTTCAGTTATCCTTGTTTTTCCCCAGTACTCATTCTTTTGGACAGCCCTGTCACTAACTGGACCTGTGATGCTTTGAAAAATCAAATACTTCTTTTACGGCCAGTTTTCTTTTTCTTGTGTAATAGCAGACTGATCAGGGCGTGTGCTTTGCTACTGAACCAGTGTCTGTCAAAAACAAGTTTTAATTTCTTACTTAGAAGTTCTTTTTCCTCAGATCCAAATTTTATATCCGTATTAAACAAATAGTATAAGGTTTTACTAGTAATGCTCTTATAGAGTGTATAATTTTGCCTTCTGTTCTTTTCCTTCTATAAAACTTACAAGTTTTTCTCTTTTTCAGTCAAGTGGCTTCCGAATTATCTATATTGTGTTTTGCTTCCCTTTAGAGAGGGAATTCATTATTTGTTAACTGCATGATTATTAAATTTGGAAGAGAAAACATAAAAATAAGTCCCGTGTGCACATATCCATAGTGCCCAAATTATTTGGTAGTATCTATCGGCAGATTACTATGGCATTGATAGAAGCTTGGTGTTGGGTTTGTATGTGATAAGAGCTGATCTGTTTTTCTTTTTCTTTCTTTCTTTTTTTTGTGGGGGGGACAGAAAAGGGAGAGGGGAAGAAATGAGTATAAATAGTAAAAGATTCTGTCATTGTAATTCCCATAAAGAAGTTTGGAAAGCCATACATAATTTGTGTATGTGTTCGCCTGCTAATTCTTTTAGGACACATTAAAACTGCCTGGGTAGAATAGTGTTTCTCAGTTTGAATAAATATTTTTATTTGATCAATATTGTACATATTTTTCAGGTGCTGTAGCTTCTATGTTTTGGGTTGATGCTGAATTAGGGGTTGATATTTATCTTGATGGTAAGTTAAAAAGCAAATATTCTTTTGTTTTCAAGTAAAATGTTATGGTTAAGATTTTTTTTTCCCGCTCACATTATAATTTTAATCTTTTTAAACTTGTTTAGTTTGATGATGAAGTAAGATTCCAAAGCCCCAGAGAGTGGTAGAACTAGATGTCGGGTCTTAATGTCAGCTCCCAATTTAGTACTTCCACTAAGGTTTTCCTTTTAAAATGTTATGTCAGTTTCTTACATCCTCTGTTTGATTTATGTACTTAGTATGTTAGAGAGTTTTTTATTTTATTTAAAATATACAGTATGAGGGGCGCCTGGGTGGCTCAGTTGGTTAATCAGCTGCCTTCGGCTCGGGTCGTGATCCCGGGGTCCGGGGATCGAGTCCTGCATCGGGCTCCCTGCTCCACGGGGGGGCCTGCTTCTCCCTCTCCCTCTGCCTCCCTTTCTGCCTACTTGTGCTCTCTATCTCTCCGTCAAATAAATAAATAAAATCTTAAAAAAAATAAAAATAAAATTAAAATAAAATATACAGTATGAGGATCATATTTCTGCTTTCATTTTCCCTTGAAGATAAGAATTAAGCAAAGCCTCCACCCCTTACTTTTTTTGCCGTAACACTTTTGGGCAATTGTATTCATAGACTTCATTTAAGACATATAGAAACTTTATGAATGAAGTAACTATGCCCCTCCCACCCTTTACCTTTCTTTAAACCAGGTCTTCCACAGACTCAAGAGTGAAACTTAAGACTGTGCCCAGTCATTTGGCTCTAGTATATGTAGCATGGAGCTGGTTGAATTCCCTAGGTATCATCAGACTCATTCTGCTGTTATCATTTGAAAAAATTATTTGGCATATAAATTCAGAGATTGACTAACTGACCATTTGGAAACTTAGGTACATGTTACGGAAAATACTTGTGTGAGTTAGATTTGGTGCAAATTATTAGGAATAAGATATCTTAAGGCATCTCAGATTTGTTAAGCAGTAATTTAAATGTTAAGAAAAGTCTTGATTTTGATAATGTGAATATATAAACTGGAAATAACCTGTCTTGTGTAATTTATCACATTCCAGTTTATATTATGGAATTTGTCTCATCATATTTTGGATTTAAAGCTTTTTAAAGACCAGAAAAATCTTATTTTCTTATTTACTTCTTTGTTTATTTAATTTAAAAAATTATTTTATAACCTCCCTAATGCCTTAAAATGGTGCTAAGGCACTCAGTACACATTTAAAATGTGTCTGCTTGTTCGTGGAATTGAATTAAATTGCAGCTTTGGCAATGTTATTGAGTAACATTTGTGAACTGAAATAGGTTAGTTGTGATTTTCATTCTCAAGCATAGAGGTGATTAAAAGATATATTCCTTTGTAGGTATCATAACTGTTGTGGATTCAAAATATGGACTAAAAGTAAGTTGAAAGATTGCTGTGAGTTGCTAATTATTTGTTAAAAGCTGGGTTTATGGGGATTGATTATATTTTTTTTCTGCAGTTTTGTTTGAATATTTTAACAAGTTTTTTTTTTTAAACTATTGTGAACAATAGATGAAATTTGTGTGTCTTTTAATTATTGTGTTTTAAAATTAAGTATTTTCTGTTACTCTGTCTTGATATGATAGTTAGAAGTGTAATATTTTGTAATGATGATACTACAGGATAAAGTTTGGGTATGTGTAACTCCTTACTGGGACTCAACCCCACTGTTGATGAGTTTTTCTATTTGATAGAAGAAATTGAGCTTGAGAAAGCATATGAGAACCTTTTTCTCTTGTTAAACTGCTACCAGACACAAACTGGAAATAATTGTGTTAAAAAATAATCGCTTTACCTTATTTTGAGAAATCAGGGTTTATACATAAGTGTAGTGAGGAGAAACTCTCCTTTAAATGGTATCCTCCTGTGAATGTTTTCATAACTACCAAGTTCTTCAAATGCATTTAAATGGACTTCAATTCATAAAATGCACTTAGTAAGATTTTTAAAAACCTGTTGTTGCATAAAATAAAACAATATTTCTCACTTTCCAAGTGAAATACTACTAAAGGGAAAAGAGAATGAAATTATCCTCCGTCTCCCGGTCCCACTCTGGGATGTGGATAGCCCCCTAAGTAATCATTTCTTAGAAGTTTAAATTTAATATTTAAAAATGCACGTCCATTTTGTATTCTACTCCACAATATATCTCAATTTGTTAATTTGAAAAAGTGTTACTTCCGGGGCACCTTGCTGGTTCAGTTGGTGGAGCATGCTTGTTAAGTGGTTACCACTATCCCTTCACTGGCCCTTTGTCTCCCTCAGGAATAGAGCTGCCTAATTTGAGATGTTTGGAAAATAATTTCTCTGTAGATTTTGAGTCCAAATTTATTAGTCATCTTAAGAATCAAAGAAAGAGGGCGCCTGGGTGGCTCAGTTGATTAAGCGACTGCCTTCGGCTCAGGTCATGATCCTGGAGTCCCAGGATCGAGTCCCGCATCGGGCTCCCTGCTCTGCAGGGAGTCTGCTCCTCCCTCTGACCCTCCCCCCTCTCATGTGCTGTCTGTCTCTCTCATTCTCTCTGTCTCAAATAAATAAATAAAATCTTTAAAAAAAAAAAAAAGAATCAAAGATTCCAGATATTACAATTTTACTCAGAAAAATTCCGACTGTTCTGAAATCATGATATTTCTAACAAAATATTTATGGAGGAAGCAAAATAAATTCTTCATTCTGAATGTTTATTATAGGCATGTCTGAATTCATCTCTTACATACATTTATTACCAAATTTGGGATACCTACAGAAGAGATAGCAGTTAAGATATTTTATTTGTCTTCTTGATAGACTTAAGATATCATACCCAGAGTTAAACTCTTTATGTATTTATGATTACAGGAATAATTTTATATGTATATTTAGATTTGCAGAGGAGTTAAATAGAATCTATTATCAGTGAAATTGAGGCCAAATAAACAAAGCAACATTCTGAATAATGCAAACACAGTAAACGTTTAACCTCCTGCCACCTTGATAAAACCTCTTAAATTATTAAATCAATATACCTCCACAAAACTGACATACTGTCAGGATAATGGAAACTTTAGATTTTTTAAGTCAGATGCCAGATAAATAACTTTTCCTTTATATAAAGAATTTGCCCACTTGTCCAATTCCTCTGGTTGCAAAGCTTGACCCCAGTAGCTGCTTGTGATTCAGAGAATTCTGAGGCAGTACAAGTAATGACACTTGGATAATGGGCAGCAATTTAAGGGTGTCATGCTTCAAGGAGCCAGCCCATCACAAGGAAAGCTGAGAAGTGGTACCCTGTGGCCAGGCAGCCAGATTGAAACTGAAGTGGTAATTGATATCATGGGCTATCACTCTAATGGGATTGTCACCCATTGATCTGAAATATTCATTTTTTAATCACGGGCAAAGAATTGGACAACTTCAAATGACAGCTCTCTATTCTCAGGACTTG
Source organism: Neomonachus schauinslandi (assembly GCF_002201575.2). Lineage (NCBI taxonomy): Eukaryota > Metazoa > Chordata > Mammalia > Carnivora > Phocidae > Neomonachus > Neomonachus schauinslandi. The sequence goes on from NC_058415.1 coordinate 10,931,296, forward strand.
ACACCCAGGCTACCAGCATTGTTCTTTTCAGTTCTACAAACGTGACAGCATTTAATGCAATAGAATCAATGGATGAAGTTACACAGGAAAGGTCAAGTGAGAGGTTTCTTTTTGGCTCTTCTGTTATATTGCACTAGCTGTTGAAACAATTCAATCAGAAAACAGTTTGGCTTGGAAAAGACTGGAAAAATAAATAGACTGACATTATGCAATAATCGTTTTCTAACAGCTGAAATAGCGTCAGATCTATAACCAGTCCGTTGAGAGGAGAGAGCTGCTGCTCTTTTTAAATGTCGTCTGACATCTTTGACACTAGATTTCTTCCATTTTGGTCAACAGCAGTGTTTTCCCCCTATCTTGCTCTCTTCTTTTTGGTCCAGCTTGTTTCTGTTTCTGCAGAAGAGGACACCCGCTAGCCCTTATTGAAGTCGGGTCTACAGTGGTGTTATTTCAAAGGGTTTCTTTCTTTCTTACTGTGTGCTGAGTTGGAGGTTGAACCTTGACTTTTGGGAAGTGTTGGGTTAATTAGTACCAAAACCATTTTTGTCTTTTTTAATATATAAGCAAAAGCCATAGTGTCTCAGCAGACATGAGGAATCCTTTGGGCATATGTATACATTCTCACACACACACACACACACACACACACACACACTCTAAAATTTTTGAAAAAAAATTTGCAGATGTTTTCCTTCCTTGCCTGTGCAGGGAGCATAGAATATAAAAATTGCCATTTTTTTTAACTTTATAAATGGAATTTATCCGACTGAGTAACCAATATTGGAGAATGTCCCTTTGAATAAAAGACACTGGTTTTAGTCTTTTTGCAAAGTTTGACTTGGAGAGGAAGGAAGTTGCATGAGGAAAATAAATATTGGGCTGATACCCAGAGAAAATAAATGTTAGTGTGCATTTATTATTTCTTTATGTTTATATGGCCTTCAAAAATGCATAGAACCGGGCTTTTATCTCTTTTTCTATAATTATATGTGATTATTACATGCCTTATCCATAATAGAATTGTACATATTGGCCCATTTTTATTTTGGGGATTTTAACGTGTTTTTATATTTGGTACTTCTTGATTGCCTGAAGGTAGTAAAATGTTGGTTTTTCCCAGTTAGCTTTGAGTGTAGATTTCTAATCTTCTGGAGAAGTAAATGTGTTAAAAACATGGGTTACTTTGTAAAACTACTGTTCCATTTAGATATGGAAATTCAAAAATAAAATATCTAATTTTCCTGCCATATCTTTTTTTATACCCCACCAACTCACAGCCACATAGCCCCAAATTCATATGTAAATAAAGCTTCCAAAAGGTCAACAATACAGTATTTTGAAAAATTTTTCAAATCCTGGAATATTCCAGGATCTTTCAGAAACAGGTACCTTGCTAAAAATACATCTTTATTAAATAGGTATACTGCTGAATAGAAGGGGATTTGTTGCTGCACATTGTATAGAATATTTCAAATAACAACATCTACTTATCTTTGTCAACAAATAGGGCTGTTAACTAGAATTCATTCAATAAATATTTTTTGAGCCTGGTGCCAGGTACTATTTCCAGGATGGTAACAGCCTTGTTCTCTACAGGACATAATAATAGGATTTGCAGTAGCCTCAGGCCAAGAATAATTAGCAAAAATAGTAAACTTTGTCTTTTGGCAAGGAACAGTTTTTGATACACTAATAATAATAATATAGTAATTTTGAATGTAATTTTTAGGTACTCTCTCTGAGTATACTCTTGCGTGATTGTTAATATTTATGTAACATCTGTATCGAAGATTGATTCTATGTGACATAAAAAGCTTTCATTCATAAGTTTTTAAAATTATGATCATTTTGTGCTCGCTTCGGCAGCACATATACTAAAATTATGATCATTTTACTTCTATAGCACGTTTTCAATTTTTGAAAAATACCCCTATAAAAGAGTATCCTGTGACAGTGACAGTATTAAATTTAGTTTCTTCCTTTATAAAATGAGAATAACCATTCCCTCTAATTCTTAGGAAGGCTAAATGAGATAATGTATGTAAAATGATTTAAGAATTTGTGAAGTTTGATTTCAAATACAAAGAATATTAATATAATCAAATTGCCTCTAACCTCAGTAGGCAGCTTTTTCTTGTGACAGGGAGCATCTATTAAAGGTTAAAGTAATGAAGGTGGAATGTTTTGCAGAGACAAACCTTTCGGCATTGATGCCTTTAGGGATTTAAATAGAATTATGGAAAAATAATAACTGCTTCCAGAGAGATGACAGCTACCTTGTGGGCCCCAATATCAGTGTCACAATATTTTTTTGGAGCTAGCTTGACTCTGGAGAGGTCAGCAAAGTAAACAGTTGCACTGAGGGGCCAGGTCACTCAAGTGTGGGTTTCTCTAAATGGTCAACTGCTTTTAGGCTAGAATTGGGGCTGTGGCCTTCCCACAGCTTGTTTTAAGGGAATAGAAAGGGCTCAGCACTGAGTCCATATTGTGTGTGATGCTGGGGTGGGAGGTGGGGTCTGGGACTGGAATGGATGGAAGTGTATTAGATTTAAGAAAGTCTATTTTGGTGGTTATCTCTTTTATATGTAAGTAATAATGAATATTTAGAACAAAAACAGTTTTGTGAAAAAGGAAAAGGCCTATAATTTGAACTGTAATGCCCTTTGTTTTTATTGACATTATTTATATCTGGAGGGTTTTCCTTTTAAGGAAAAGGAGATGTCAGGGGGACAGTATTTAAGTCCTGCCCCCTCCCCCAAACACCCCCAATAGATTCACTATAGGAAAACAATTACAAATGGGGAATAAAATGCTTTCAGTTAGAAAAATTAGTTCTGCATTTGTGTGTTCAGTAATAGAACTTGTTGAAATGTATATTAGAAGCAAGAAAGGAGTCTCCAAAGTAAAATTCTTTGTGTTGACATTAGTGTTTGTGTTTTCCCACAGTAACTTTTTTCAAACTTTGTTTTTGTTTAGTATTTAGAAGAAGAAAAACCGGATGGCCTTATCAATGAAGCTTCTAGGTATTTATATTTAAAGTATATATTGATTACTGGCTAATTGGAAAGAGAAAATTATTATGAAAACCAAAACCAAAGTGAGAAATATAAAAACATAGTCAAGGAAAATTCGTTGTCTTTTTCCCCTGTAATTGAATTATTGCTACTTATAATGGTCTGATAACTAAAATTTTATTTAAAGCTTTTATATATAGCATAAAATGAGTGTTGGGCACAGCAGTTCTTTGAGAGGAGCTTGGGAGCAGTGAACATTTAAAACTGGTTTTTTGTTCTTTTATGATTTCATTGGGATTCAAGAGGATTATAAAGAAAAGAGTTGGTTCACTTACTGCCTTCTTCAGGAGTAATTCATTTGATGCACGTATTCACTGTTACTCAGAACAAAAGAAATACGGAAATAGTTTTAATTGGCATTTAGAACATTTTTTTGTTTAAACACCTTTATGTTCCTAATTGGGTTGTCTTTAGACTTAGAAATGTTAAATCAGTTTGCCTACCCTAAGCAGATTCTTGCTAATGGGGGAAAAAGGCTTTGGGATATACCACAGTTGCTAAGTCTGCTGCTGGGGTTAAGGGAGAGTCTCCCTGCGATTTTCCAAGTGTGATCCAGACATAAATAATAGACTGCAAACAAGCAGTTGGCTCCCTCTCATTCTGGACTATGGTGCTCTGTGGTGCTGTAATCCTGCCTGAACACTGCATTGGGTATATAGGTATGATTCAGATTAGACTGAACTTAAACATTTTTATAATTTTTTTCCTTATTAAAATATATTTTTTATAGAAAATGTAAATAAGCCAAATAGAAAGTAGTGAAGTGTCATAAAAGCCACAATAAAGATGGGGCACCTGGGTGGCTCGTTTGGTTAAGTGACTTGATTTCGGCTCAGGTCATGTTCTCTGGGTGTGAGATCCAGCCCCGTGTCAGGCTCCTCATTCAGGAGGGAGTCTGCTTCTCTCTCACCCTGTCCCTCTATCCCTTGCCCTACTCGCTCGCTCTCTCTCAGATAAATCTTAAAAAAAATATAAATAAATAAAGGTAAATGTAAAAGGCTTCCAATTTAAAGATAGTAACTGTTTATATTTTGAGATGTCCACATTAAATCTTTTTTTTTTTTTTTTTTTAAAGATTTTGTTTATTTGACACAGAGAGACACAGTGAGAGAGAGAACACAAGCAGGGGGAGTGGGAGAGGGAGAAGCAGGCTTCCCGCTGAGCAGGAAGCCCGATGTGGGGCTCGATCCCAGGATCCTGGGATCATGACCTGAGCCTAAGGCAGTCGCTTAATCAACTGAGCCACCCAGATGCCCCATCCACGTTAAATCTTTATTCATAGAACACTTACTTAAACAGAAATGGGATTATGATGTACATACTGTTGAAACTTGCTTTTTCAATAAATTATTTTTGAGAATTTGGCTTTGTCCTTTGACATAATTGGCTATATCTTCAGGTAGCATAAAACTGGAATTAGGAATAAATAGCCTAGTGATTAAAATTTCCTGAAGAATTGAAAATTTAAAGAATCCTCAGCTCTACTTCTCCTGTTAATAGAAAATAGAACTTCTATTTATAGTAAGCTATTTTGTTATCTAGCATTCTGTCAGTGGGACAGAATAGCATTCTTTAACTTGAATGTCTGTGTATCTATTTTACAGAGAAAAACCTATTTATAGTGATGAAGAAGATATTTGTTCAGGATCCTGATGTATCTTCTGAAGTGTGGTTTAAAAAAAACTGTTTAGTGTTAATGTTAATTTATTTATTTCTTTAAAAATTCCATGTGATAACATGGAATATTTTAGTTAGTGGACTGTCCATATTTTTACCATATTGAATATCTGAATTTTATGCATTTTTTTACAAAGAAAATTTTGAGTTGAAAATGATCCTTGATTATAAACTTTTGGGGCTTTATCTTTGTAGTTTCAGAGTAGCAAGTGAGAGCACTTAGTAAATATTTTTTGAATGAATACATATGAAATCTGAATTTATATAGTGATGGATGCAGTTTATTCTTACTGTTTGAAGAATGATAAATAGGAGTAAAATTAATTACCATATAGAGTACTATATAGTTCTTAATGCTATTTGATCTGAAGGAGATGTTTCTATTTTTAACTTCTTAACATTTCTCTTTTGACATCTGTTCTTTCTTTGCTAATTTAGGCAAGTTGCTTTGGCAGATATCATCATCATTAATAAAACTGACTTGATTTCAGAAGAGGATTTAAGCAAATTAAGAACAACCATTAGGTATGAAGTTTTAAGTGTTAACTGCCTACAAATCCAAAGTGTACTATATAAAAGGTTTTTCCTGTATTACCCTGTAGAAATTTAAGGTTCAAGGTTGACCTGCTTCAATACCATTCTGGAATCATTTATTGTTGATGCCTAATTGACGCTTATGTAAAAATAAATATATAAAATCATTCCCCATTTCTTACAGAATGTAGTTAGAATTCATAGACTGATACTCAGGGTCTTCTGACTCCATCCTCCTTTTCCTGTCTCTCTTTGACTCTTTGCCTACAGGAAGTTCTCTAACTTTACTCAGGATGACTTACTTTCCCATGGATGTGTCTTGCCATAATATCCTTTCTTTACTCTGACGTGTTCTCACTCTTACTCTGCCAATCCTTGAATTCCTTCATTGTCTCTGTTTTAATTTGCTTCCTTTTTTTTTTTTTAAGCCATTTTATCCGTTCTGTAGAGTCGTCCCGTCACCTCCTTTTCTCCTTCGCTCCTCTGTGAAATCTCCCCTGTCTCAGGTGGTCTCCTTTCCCTGAACCCTCACTGACTTTGTCTTCCTTGACTGTCAACTAAACGTGCCTGTCTCCCAGCTTGCTTTAATGTCTTCAGTGTCCATGGCCAAGGTTGGTCAACATACGTATGTTAGTATGAATGGTACTCAAATATATGCTACATGATCCACAGTCACTTGGACTTTTCAAATGAGATTAGAGTTCAGGCACTTTGAATTATTTTTTAAGACAATAAATGCCATCTACAAAGAGACATCCAGTAGCTTTTATTATTAGTCATCTTTAATGGGTGTAATCTGCTGACATCAGATTTTGATTCTGTCAGTACCAGTTCATATAGTATGTTATAAATTGAATCAATAAAGGTAAGGCTCATGAGAAGATTGGCTGCAGTGATGAATGATTGAAGAGGAAAAAAATTCATATTTTTCTGCACATGTAGTGCAGGTATTGCTGCATAGTGCTAAAGATGATGGACTTTAGAATCTGGTTGTTAATCTGGTTGGGTTCTACTCCTTGGTCTGTTTCTTGCTGTGTTCTTTTTAATTCTCATCTCTAAAACAGGAAATAATACCTACTTCATTAAGTTTGGTTTAAGTGTTCATGAGACAGTGTTGGATATTAACATTAAAATAATGTGCAGAAAACAGATGTGCTCTGTTAGCTACTGTTACCATTATTAGAGTGTAATTTTTTTTCCTGGTTTACATAGTAATTTCAAGCTACAACGAATAAAAATAGGAAAGAAATAGAAAAATGGTTGATATTTTTGAAAAGTCTAGAAAGATGAAAGCAGTGAATGGAAATTACTTCTTTTACCCCTTTTGACTCTGGTCTCCTAAATTTTGTTGGCCAGCTTCCTCTGTACAGCAATACCAGGAAAGAATTTGGACACAGTGCATTGATAAATTACAGACCCTTTGGATTTTGACCCTCCATTGTACATCAGACTTGCAACTGACTGGGCATTAGATTTGGGGAGTTGGAAGAAGGTGAACATATCTGAGAGGAAGTGGCCATCAGGTTATATAGTATATTCAAGTAGAAAAGATTAAGAACTTTGTGAAATGGTAGAGAGACTTGCCTTAGAATCATTGTGGATGGGAAACCTTACCCACGAGAATAAGCTTGAACAAAAGGCACATATATTCAGCAAGTAACACTGAAGGCAATGGAATTGATGGTATAAAGATAAATAGATGAGGTGTATAGTATGTTGAAAAGAATTTAACAAGTATTTTTAGTGCCGTAACGAGGGAGTCCTGTTTCGTTATCTTAGTAATATCAGAAAGGGAAGGACTGGCAGAGTAGGTAGAGATTCTAGTTAGGGAATGAAGAGGTTATTTTGTGGAACAACCTGGATGCCTGACTTAACTGTTACTGTGAAACTGACCACAGGCTGGGTGAAAGCCACTCACAACTAGGTTTTTATTTCTAGCCTGTGTATAGGCATTTCCACGGTGTGTGCTTGTGGAAAATTGAGTATCAGTAAAAATCTTGATTTATCTACTCATTTGAGAACATTAGAATTACTGGCTATGAATCATTTTTTCTAACGTGAAGGGTTTCTTTATAATGCACAGAGTGTCCCCTAGTTAGTCAGTTGTGCAGTAGATTTTTGCCTGTCATGTTTTAATACCTAAGTGGAATATACCTGATTTATGATTAGAAAAAAAATAATAAGCTATAAAAAATGTAAGTTTTGTTTTTCTGTTTTTTTCTCCAGATATACTTGTATATGCTTATTTCCTGTTTTAGAAATAATATGCTTTACGATCTTTAAAAAGTTTAACATTTACTTTTTTACCCTTTCTTCTTCATTTTTATGTTTATTTCAGATCCATAAATGGACTGGGAAAAATTTTAGAAACACAAAGATCAAGGTACTTTTAAAAGCCGTTACTAATATTGACAGTAAATAATTTTAGTTAATAATAATTATTAACTAATTGGTAAATATGCTTGATTCTTTTATAACAAAGATACATGTGCCTTTTTAAAAAACGGGGCCCCAAAATATTTTGAATGTTCTTTATAAATTAGTTGGCATATTTGGTTAATATGTTTGCTTCTTGTTGTAGCAAGACTACAGAGCCATGGTAAGACTGGGTAGCTGTGCTTTTGTTTCATGAGGAAGAAAACACAGGACTTTTCATCCACTCAGAAAAGTAACTAGTATGGAAATCTCTAAGAGTATATTATTAGGAATCATCTTAGCTTGAGGTACTTAAATGGCATTCTAATATTTTCTAAAAACTTCTAAGTTTTTTGTATAGCTGCAAAAATAATCTGTCATGTAAAAAGAGAGGAACCTTTATCTTTAAGTTTATCTTTATGTCCATTTCCTGTAGGTTCTTCTGTCTTTTTATTCTGTTCATACAGATGTGCAGTACTTTATAAAATAGACGTATTCTTGAAACATCTGTGAATTGTATTTCTTTGGATTGAATTCTGTTTTCCAATGAATGCTATTATGATTTCAGAAAATTTCTTACAGGGATATGTTGTTAAGCTCATTTTTTAGCAAGAGTGGTTCAGCAGCTGAGAGACTCAGCAACATGCAGCCAGTAGCTGTGGGGTTCAGGGCTGGCAGTCCAGTGCCAACGCAGTCCTTAATTCAGAGGTTCTTTCCTTGGAAGTGCAGCAGCGGGCTTTGCTCAGAGGCTCGTCTGTGCGGCGGAGGTTAGAGGTGCTGACAGACTGCCCTGGGCAGTAGGCAGTAGCGGGGGCAGCTGCTTGTGTGCGTGCGGACAGCTGGGGAATTAACTTGGTGTGCATTCTCAGAAGCCACTCATCTGCGGGCGGAGGTGGCAGAGGGATGCCCTTAGCATAAGTCTTCCACAAGCAAACGCCCGAATGTGCTCCCTGCATTTCAGATTCCAGTGTAGAAAACCTCTGATCGCCTGACTCATACCAGAGCCATTCCTCAGTTATTGGTCTTCTTTCTCTTGCATTTTACCATTTTCTTTCTCCCTAAATTTTCTCTTCATTACAAAGTGACACACAGACAACCACAGAAAGCTGAAATAAGTTTTTAGAAACTGTATCCATCAATAGCTGTGGTTCCGTTGTAATAGCATTTATTCGGTTCATATTTAGAAACATCTCAGATCAGTTTTTAAAGCCCCTGGATTTACCTTGCTTAATTTTTCTTTCTGTTTTCATTTTAGACCTTTATGTCCTGCGTAAAGGTTTTATCTTGAAGAGATTATTGTGTAACAATTTTGATGGTTATATGACATTTCTAACAGTTCTGTTATGTTTATAGAACAGTAAACATATAGTGATTAAATTTAGTTGCTTCAAATGGATGAATGAGCAAATGAATAAAATCTCCTCTTTTTTTTTTAAATTATTTTTCCTGTTTCTTCAGTGTCTTGTGTTTGCCATTGTATCTGAGAATCTAGGGACTTTCTGAAATAGTACTTCCTTGCTGTGAGGACTGAAGTTGGGTTAGGATCTTTTTCAGTGAAGATCAGACCTCCATGGTAGAATTCTTACCATGGTCATGAATCTTACATTAAATATTTCCCCCAGTTCCTTGAGGCACAGCAACTTGAGCTTCCCGGTTTAGAAACGAGAGATCTGGTTTTTAACAAAATGGTTGAAATCACTGATGGAAGTTTTGTTTTATTGTGTTTGTTTTTTTGTTTTTAAATTTTAATGCCTCGAGCATTTTGTGGTTGACAAACGCTGATGGTAGTAAAACTGACAATAATAAGACTGCTGTAAGCATATGTAGAAAAGGCTTACCTTGAGTATTGAAGTTGAGGAATAAGAATCAGGTGTAGCACTGTCTTATTGGTAAGACTTGAGTTGACTTTGAAGCAAATGGAAGTTCTAATGGGCCACGTAGACTTCAGAAGTAGGGGTGGAAGATCAGAAGAAGAACCATTCTTATTTCTTCCTGACTCCTTTTTAATCTTACAGATTTCAGAGGACCGAACAGAGGAAAACCAAAATCCAGTTGTTCAATAATAAGTTAATCAGTTCAACGAACTGTTGGGCATTCTATTAGTTGCTAGACATTTCTTGGCTTGTTGAGGATTTAAGCAATGGATAAGGCAAAAACTCTGCCTTTGTAGTAGGTGATGAGTCATTTGGGGGAGACAGAAGTAAACAGGCAAAACCCAATATATTAAATATTATCAGTATAACAGGAGTATTAATTATGTAGGGTCCTATAGGAACAGGAACATAGAGGAACAACTACTCAGCTCTTCTTGATGATAATTCAGGAAATTTTGACTGAGAATGTGATTATCGACCTCTTGAAGAATGAATAGGATTTTTTCAGATGAACAAGAGTAGAATGGCTTTTTAGCCATAGGAAGATTTTGTACTCCAGGGACCTGTGAGTATTTTAGAACAGCTAGAGCACATGGTGTGTGGCAGAGAGAAAAAGAGGTGTGACTGAAGAGGTGGAGAACTTTCCACAAAGGATCTTGAATGCAATGACATATATTTTGGATTTTTTTTTCTGTGGGCAGCAAGGAGTCAGTGAAAGGTTTTAAAAGCAGTATGAGTCCTGGGAGAGGGATTGAATATGGTGCAGTTCTCCATGGAAGGAAATACCAGAAGGGGGAGCAACTTGTGGGTGAGGTAGTGATAGCAGGGATTTGGTAAAAGGTGTTTAGTTGAGTTTTGTAGATACTGAGTTTGAGGTGCCACTGGGGAAGGCCTTCAGAAATCTGGTTCTAGAGTTCAGGACTTAGCCATTGGATGGGTTTGACAGTTCGTAGATCTGGGATTAGCTGGTGGCTCCTGTTTAGGAGGAGACTCATTGAACTTTGGAAAGATGACTAGTAGACACTAACCCCGGGGTAGCCACTGAATTCCCCTCCCCACCACGTAAAAGCTAATGGTGGTAGTCTTTTTATTTTTAATTTTGTATTACTGTTTTGAAAATATCTGATGTTATTATCTCTAAAGGAGGAAATTAGGTATATTTTATGCCATGGAAATTAGTTTTCTAATTGGATGAGTGAAGGAATTTATTTTCCATGGGGGTACTAGATTTGGGGCAGGTCCATGGTAACTCTAATCTGGAACCTTAGACTTTTCCTGTTTTACTGTCCACTGAGAATCTGGTGAGATACAGTGAGAGACTGGTATTATTTTATTCACTATAGATTTTTTTTTTTTGCCCCCTCCCCTCCAACACTGCTGTAGCGCGTCCCCACCCCTCAGTGGTCCCCGTAGCGGAGAGCCCCAGTCTGGTCCAGGTGGGAGACCAGAGCTCCCCCAATCCTATTCCGTTCCCCTCCACCCATGTCCAGAAAAGAGAGGCAGGCACCCTGGTACCCGCAGGACCCCCAGCTCTGCCGCAGGAGCAAGGGCAGTGGCTGGATTGAGGCAGCCTCAGTGGGGACTCTATTCTCTGTAGATTTTAACCTGTACAGATCTAGTGTTGATCCTGTGTGTTTTGGAAATACCAAAAGATTCTGCATATCAAGCAGAATTATTTCTAAATGTGTGACATGGATTCTTAAAAACAGTGTCAGAGGGACGCCTGGGTGGCTCAGTTGGTTAAGCATCTGCCTTCAGCTCAGGTCATAATCCCAGGGTCCCGGGATTGAGCCCCGCATCGGGCTCCCTGCTCAGCGGGGAGCCTGCTTCTCCCTCTGCCTCTGCCTCTCTCTGTCTCTCATGAATAAATAAATAAAATCTTAAAAAAAAAACAAAAACAGTGTCAGAATGAAACTGTTTACTTTAGAAACTTGTGTTTCAAAACTGACTTTTGGTATTCATACAGTTGGCCTGAGTTTTGATATTCAGACAGTTGGCAGGTGTACTTTTTAAACTAGCTGTTTCCTAAGGTAAAGATGATAAACTTGGGGGAGAAGTTCATTCATTTGTCACGTATTAGTACAAATATTTACTCAGCTGTCATGGTGAAAATGGACATGTGTTTAATGTTAAGGCTTTGATCTCTTACGTAAGATGATATTTACAAATTTCTTTATGGAATATTTACTTCTTTGATGATTTTCCTGATTCTTTTCATCTAGAATGTCCAGAATTTCTAGTGTTGTTATAGTTTATGAGCATATAACTTTGGAGTATTACTCTTTTAGTAAGACGGGAGTTTGTCTGCCTTGTGCCGGGATAAGTACTCCTGATCAAACAGTATTGTTGCCACAGGCATGAATGTTTGGCCGACTGTTGAGAATCAGCAAAGCAGACAGTGCACGTCACTCCTAAGTTAGAAGAGGTGGTTTGGTTTACATGTTGGCATATTTTAACAAGTCTTGAATTTGACTGTTTTGTTTTCCTTGTAAGAGAACTTACATGTTTGGCAAATTCCTGGACTCTAATTTGGAAATTCATTCTCTTGTCATTTTCCTGAAACATTCCTTCATCATAGCTTTGATTATAGAGAAATTACTGTCCTCTACTGTTTTACAGGCTCACGTAAACATTGGAATTCATTCACTAGCCTTTGTATGTGTATTTAAACCAAAATGAATGCTGTCTGTGATACGATATTCTCTGCCGGTTTGAATCACTGCTTTCCTAATAAGCCGCAATTACCTCTAAATAATTCCCATGGAAATAATGTTTATTCAGGTAGAGCGCTAACTGGGTTGTTTCAGTCTATGCAACCCTGGTCTGAAGGAAATAAACCATTCTTTGGATGTAGATTAGGGTCTTAGAGTAGTTGTTTGATTCCTTGTATTCTTAAAATACTACCTGTTATATCGTGGAAGGCGGGGAGTGAAGTAAATGAAATCCAGACGTCCTGAAGGTAACGTTTTGTACTGCGCCAGTGCCTGCGCTTCACGTCCCGCATTTCATCTTTTGAGTAATAAACTGCTGCTTTGAAAAGTTCCAGTTCTGTAACTGAGGTTTTTTTTTTTTTTGGCTGTAAAGATGTATTTGAAATCAAGCTCATAAATTCCAGTATTGAAAAGACAATTGAAAGTATAAATAAAAATATATATAGTTTATTGAAGAAATAATCAAGTAATTTTCTGCCTTGAATTTATACTAGTCACCGTTTTTTGAATTTTATGAAGAAATTCTATTAAAAAATTTTACAAGCTTTTTCTTCTTTGCTTGTGATTTTTATGTGTTCCCCCAAATAGTATGATGTATTGATTAAACTTTATGTCTACATTTTTGGCAAAAGAGTCTTAGAGATTTTTTTTTCCTTGATTAATTGAATATATTTCACAGAATTTCCCACTGTTTACATTGGATTTCTTCCTTTTAGAGTTGATCTCTCTAATGTATTAGATCTTCATGCCTTTGACAGTCTTTCTGGAATAAGGTATGTTTTCTGTATTTTGTTGACTTTTATTGTAATGTACTTCTTACTCCACAGTTGTAGAAGTTACAGGAATGATTTATACAGTTGCACCCTTGATTTAAGCTTCTTGTCATTCCTGTGGTGTACAAGATCATTCCTAATGATATTGTTCTTGAAAGTTTTATTAATTGGATGTTTGGAAATCACAGTGCATTTTCCTATAGAAATTTTAGTATAAATGGTAGTTAACTTTAGGGATTCATCGTTAATACTTCTCCACCAACCACTGTGTGTAATACTTTCTTTCTATGAGAAAAATGGATGAAATACATAAAAAATTTTAGCTTGGGGTATTGCTACACACTCCTCCTTTCTCCTCAGTGATGGATCACTTTCCTGTTTCTTTCCCTGGAGGAAATCTTTTTGATAAGGGAGAAAAACTTATCTTTCTTCAGTATCATTTTTTTTTAAATCATCTTAGCCGTTTTTAAGTGTACAGTTCAGTAGCGTTAAGTATATTCACATTGTTGTGCAGTAGATCTACAGAACTTTCTCATCTTGCAGAACTGAAACTCTGTTGAATGACGGCTCTCCGTGTTCCCCTCCCCACAGCCCCTGGCAACCACCATTCTATTATCTGTTTTTAAGAATTTGCCTACTTTAGGGGACGCCTGGGTGGCTCAGTCGGTTAAGCGTCTGCCTTCAGCTTAGGTCATGATCTCAGAGTCCTGGGATTGAGTCCTGCCTCAGGCCTCCTGCTTGGCTGGGGAGTCTGCTTCTCCCTCTCACTTTGCCCCTCCCAACCACTCATGCTCACTCTCTCTCTCTCAAATAAATAAATAAAATCTTGAAAAAAAAAAAGAATTTGACTTCTTTAGATACCTTATACCAATGAAAATGTATGGCATTTGTCTTATTTTAACTGGCTTATTTCACTTAGTCCTCAAGGTTCATCCATGTTGTAGCTTGTGACAGGATTTCTTTCCTTTTAATGCTAAATAATACTCTGTCATATTGTCCATTCATCCACTGATGAACATTTGGGTTGCTTCCATCTCTTGGCTGTTGTGAACAATGCTGCTACGCCATGGGTGTGCAAATGTCTCTTCACGATTCCTGCTTTGATTTCTTTTTACTATTTTGAGGCATGCCATACTGTTCGGCCCAGCAGCTGCACCATTTTCGTTTCCCACCAGCAGTGCACAGGGTTCTGCTTTCTCCATGGACTCGCCAACACTCGGTATTTCCACCTGGTTTTGGTAGTAGCCGTCTTCGTGGGTGTGAGGTGGCAGTTCCTTGTGTTTGTGCTCTGCATTTCTCCAGCAGTTCGAGGTCATGACCAGCTTTTCATGTGCTTAGTGGCCATTTGTAGATCATCTTTGGAGAAATGTCTATTCAAATACTCGGTCCATTTTTTAATCCCATGGTTTGTTGTTGTTTGTGGCTGAGCTGGAGGAGTTTTTTAATATATTCTAGGTATTACCGCCTCATCGGATATGTGATTTGGAAATATTTTCTCCCATTTTTTCAAGTAGTTGAGTCATAAAAGCCTCGTGTGAGAGGTACCCTCCCAGAGCCCAGAGGAAAGGAGCATCCTTATCTCTGAAGACCAAGGTACACACGGAGGAATCACGAAACAGGCCTCTCTGAGTATCCTCCAGTTTACTACACTTGTTTCATACTCTGTCCCATCGTTTCTTTCCACAACCTTCCACTCTTATCAAACATAGCATAAAAACGCTCAGGTTTAACCATTTCTTTGGTTCTTCATTTCTTTATGAAGGCTCTTGTGTCACATAAAACTTACATAAATAGGGGTGTCTGACTGTTTCAGTGGGTCAAGTGTCTGACTTGTGGTTTCTGCTCAGGTCCTGATCTCAGGGTCCTGGGATTGAGCCCTGTGTTAGGCTCCCTCTCCCTCTGCCCCTCCCCGCTACACACTCTTTCTCTCTTTAAAATAAATAAATCTTTTTAAAAAAAACTT
This sequence comes from Neomonachus schauinslandi, assembly GCF_002201575.2. Taxonomy (NCBI): domain Eukaryota; kingdom Metazoa; phylum Chordata; class Mammalia; order Carnivora; family Phocidae; genus Neomonachus; species Neomonachus schauinslandi. The sequence continues at coordinate 10,946,317 of NC_058415.1, forward strand.
ACATTAATAAACTTGTACCCTTTTCTCCTGTTAATCTGTGTTTGTCAATCTAATTTTCACGCCCAGCCAGGCACCTAAGAGGGTTGAGGAAAACTTTTTCCTTCTTACAAAGTTGTTGGCAGTTATTTTTAACAACATTAAATATTGAACATAAAGAGCGTGTGATTTTTCAAACATTTTGTAAGGCAATCTCATTCCACACTTGTTTAAGAACAGTGATAATGCATTAGTGACACTTAAAGAAGTAGCTATTTAATGTGATGCCCTCTCTGTGGCTCAGGCCTGTGCATAACTTTTCACTGTGCTCAGTTGCAAAAATGGAGAATCCTTTTCTGAGCAACCAGCTGGGAAGGATTTAATTTGACACTTTCTGTACTAAGACCCCATCCTGTGAGGCTCATTTCCCTCCAACAGTTCCTACAATCCTTTTCTCTTTTCTAAACTCCCTGTTACTAATTTACCCCTCACTGTTCTGCAAAGCAAAACATCTGCAAGGTTTTAAGTCTTTTTCCTCCTCCCAGCCTAACCCATCAGTGTCCAAATGTATGCTACAGTTGTTAAGGTTATAATTGGTTGTGCCATATTGATCTTCTTGCTCTTTTTCGTATCAGAACAATACATTTTTAAGATTTTTTGTTTTCTCTCAGTCACTGGCAACTGACTATATAGAAGGCTTATTTCTTAATATTACTTATTTCTTAATAAATAGATATGTTTAAGGGAAAACATTGATAAAGGAATAAATATACCCTTCTAACTTTCTTTAGGTACTAGCCTTATTTTCACATTAGGAAGCATGGGACAAGTTGATGAAATTTGGAGCAGTAGTAAAATGCTTACGTGTATTTTTCTAGGCTGGTAACAGATCTGTTGGAATTAAAAAGAAATCTGCTGACATATTTAACCACACAAAATAGTGTCGCCGAAGATTAGGGTTTTTTTTCTGTGTTGTGTGTATATGTGTACATGTGAATGTGTGTACATTTTTTAATTGAAGTATAACATACAATGTTTTACTATTTTCAGGAGTACAGCATACTAAGTTGAGAATTCTGTGTCTTACTCAGTGCTCACCTCAATAAGTGTGGTCACCAAGTGTCACTATACATTACTACAGTATTATTGACTATATTCCCTGTGCTGTATTTTTCATCTTTGCCTTATTTATTTATTTGTTTTTTAAAAACATTTTATTTAATTCAATTTATTATGTTAGTCACCATACAGTACATCATTAGTTTTTGATGTAGTGTTCCGTGATGACTTACTTATTTTGTAACTGGAAGTTTGTACCTCTTAGTCGCCTTCACCTGTTCCACCTATTCCCCCATCCACCTCCCCTCTGGCAACCACCAGTCTGTTTGCTTGTTTGTTGAATGTGTACACATCGTTAGGAAAAATCTTTAAACAGTCTGCTAGCTTTTCTGTATTAGAATGTGTAAATAGCATGTAAAATTGGAACTGTGTAATAGATTGAGTTGTGGAAACTCCCTTCTTAGCTCCATATCTCTAAGTAACATATAAGGTTAAATCGAAAGTATATTGATCTCTGAATTTATAATCAGTTGTTATTAGTTTGCAGAAAAAACTTCAGCATGTGCCAACAACACAGCCTCACCTTGATCAGGTAAAAAACATCTTTAAAAATTTTTTTTAAGGATTTTTAAAAAAATAAATTCGTTCTTTTAGGGCTGTTTTCTTTGAGTCTTGCTAAAAAAAAAAAGTATTTTTGAAGTGTGTTGATAATTTTCAGAATTTGGATGCTTTTGAGGTAATCTCATCTAGCTTCTTAATGCATAATAGGAATTCATTAAGCCAGACTTCTTTAGAATCTTAAGAAATCATGCTTTCTAGCTTCTCCATTCAATAGGTCACTCTTCTGGTGGGAATCACTGCTTAAAAGCAGCCTGGGGGTTCTATACGCAGCCTGTTTTTAGCTATGTTGAACTAATAGATTAAAGGAAAGTCTGGTAAAAGCATCTATGGCTTATTTAAATGAAAATTTGAGTTTCACTTGCAGATAGCACTGTAAATTTGAATTCCCTAAGGTGTCCTTCATTTAAGTGCTCTATAACTCTAATTCCTGAGGTAAATATTGACGATACTAGGAACAAACAAAACATGTTTTAACTGTACCCATCTTTCTTTTAAGCAAGTCATAGATGGTGGAGGTTTCGGGTAACTTCTTTGTTCCATTGAAACAGGGTGAGAGCAAGGGGGCATGTGAGTGAGCCATGTACTGTCTTCCCTCCTCTGTCTGGAAACCATCACTCACTCTTTTGAAGCAATACTCATTGTGATGGGGCCACTTGTTTGTCTTCAGTTTGGCTCGTATTTATGGGGACCTGTACAACTGTGTTCCTGGCACTTTCCTCTCGGAAACTTCATAAAATATTCATCTTTGCATGTTTTTAAAATGAGTGAATGAGAGAAATACAATTCCCTGGCTGTGGAATTTTTGGGAAAAACCAACTGTTTACAATACTCAGTAGTAGTCCTAAAGATGAACCAGAAGCATATTCTTACTGACTTTCCAAGTGAGGGACTATCATCCTAGGAGTCATGTAAAAGATGAAGAATGTAGTAGTCTCTTTCAAGAACCTTTATAATGGCCAGCATCTATACCTGTGGTATGTTGCACATACCCCTCTCATGGCATTTATCATGCCTTATAATTTGGGTTGGAATGCTTTTTCCTTGTAGTAGTCTGTATACTCCTTAAGTGTAGATTCCTCAGTGCTTTGCGCAGGGCATGGTATGTGGTGGCTGCTCAGTGAGTGTTTGTTAAAAGAATGAAAGCTATGATTCCCAAATGGGGAACATCAGAGTCCCTTGTGGAACTTTCTAAAAAATATTGGATGCTCAGTAGTCCCCTCATATCTCCAGGAGTGGGGCTTGGGTATGTGCAAATTAATGTGTATGTACATTTTTAACATTTTATTATGGAAATTTGCAGAGATACACAAAAGTACAGAGAACAGCAAAAGGAACCCAGTTGCAATGGCTGTCAACATTTTGCTGATTTTATTTCCTCTGTGTTCCCAATATTTCTTTTGCTGGAGTATTTTTTAAACAGAAAATTTCAAAAATACATAAAAGTAGAGTAGTATAATTAAACTGCAAGTGCCCATTACCTTTGCTGGAGTGTATTAACAGAAATCCCAGACAGTGTGTCATTTCACCAGGAAATAGGGCATGTCTTTTTTTTTTTTTTTAAGGCTCTACAGGAGATTCTGATGCACGTTCCTGCTTTAGGTATATAAGAAAGGGTAGAATATAATATTGCAGACAAAGGGCTATGGGATTCAGGGGAATGATGGTCTCCTTCGGTTTAGTGGGTCTATCTTCATGAAAGATACTTTTTTTTAATGTACAGTAAAGCATACAGGTTTTTAGCATACAAGTCAATGTGTCTTTACATATATTTGTGCCTGTGTATCAGTCCATCTGCACAGATGGACACATACCTCTGTAATCCTCTCTTAGATCCAGATACAGATTTCCAAAATCGTTAAGAGAGTTCCTTTGCGTCTCTCTCCAGTTAGCAGCAGTCTTTGCAAAGATGCAACTGCTATTCTGAGTAAGACATCAAAATGTAGCCTTAAACTAGGAGGTTTTTGTTTAACTGGAAGAAGTAAGGGAAAGAGCAGTCCAGATGTTTAAAAGTGGGAAAGTGAGAATGCTCTAGAAGAGGAAGACTGTAAGTGTAGAAATCTTGGTGGATGCTTGGTATTTGGCTCCTAAGCTAAGGTGTTGGGCTTCAATGTGCGGGGGCAAGCAGAACTCACGCTGTGCTGTCCCGCAGTGTCAGGTGCGCTGGGTTGTAGCTGACAGCAGGAGACCAAGCAGGAAGATACCCTGTGACAAGGCCCTGGACTGTGTGGGTTGTTGGGGGAATGGAAATGGGATAAATCGAGGGCTGATTCACAGGGAGACTTGCCGGAGTAGCCTTACTGACTGATGCTGGGGCAGTAAGACAGGGGAACTGATGGGAAACAGACCTGATTGACTGGAGGGACCTAGGCGTAGAGAAACCTGGAAGAAGCACTGATTTGCAGAGGAATGCTGGATTTTCAGCTTCTTACTTGGTGGCAGGATATCCAGTAGAAATGACTCGGGAGGAGCTTCACATTTGGGGTTGAGCACGTTAATGGGCTCAGTTTTCCAGATGAAGAAAACATGCAGAAGTTATTGCTATTAGATATTGTTTGCCAAAGAGTAGAACACCCAGGGGAATAACCTGGGAGGTGGACAAAAAAAACAGACCAGAAAACTAAAATTTTGGAGTTATTCCTAAATTTTATTTTAGGGGCAGTGCCTTATTTTACTTTCATTTTCTGAATGATTGCTTCGGTTTTCTGCTGCTTTCTGTGTCTGGGAAAAGGAGAGTTAATTTTAGATTCAGAACAAAAACTGGGGAAAAAAAATACATAGGTAATACGTAGGGCATAGTAGGTATGTTATTAAAGTTTTATCCCTGCATCATCTGTAAGGCAGCTATCTTTCATGGATTCCTTGTTACCTCCCTATAAGGAGGACCCAGGGTTGGAAGGTGAGAAGGCGAGAAAACCCAAATGGCAGTCTGAATAGTTTATTAAATTAGGAATTATGAGTTGTGACCCTTGTCCTCTCCACTGGGAATTTGCGGATTTCATCTTTAAGGTATTGTCTACTGCGAGAAGAGTTGATTGGTACAGAAAAACATCTAGTTCTAAAATGTTTATCTCACTCCTTGAGCCCCTTGATGCATTGTCGTAATTTTTAAAACCCTTTTTATCTCATTTTGGAGTTAATTGTACCCCTTAAAAATATTGTCATATCCCTAACCTGCCGAAAGCAACAGTCACTCCTAGTAAAAATTCTTTAAGCTAGAATAAAACAGTATTGAGTTCCATGTTGAGGCCTTTCCAATATTAAAAGCCAAGTTATCGAACTTGAATAAAATACATTTTAAGCAGTTTTGAAGGTTGAATTGCTACTGTCTTTTGAAAATGACAAGTTATGTTTCATTTAGCAACCTTTTTGCTATGTATTTTGATACGGATTCTTAGGTATTATTTCTAGTGATTGCTTTAAGGGGAAAAGAAAGCTTTTTTTTTTTTTTTTTTTTAAAGAAAACTGTTTAAATGCAGTACAACAAATAGTTTAAAGTGTGTTTATTTAGATTTAAAAATACTTTAAAAAATTTATGGTAAACACATGTGATCTACCCTCTTGACACATTTTTAAGTGTATAGTCCAGTATCACCAGCTGATACTGTGTACTATTGTACAGCACATCTCTAGACCTTTTTCATCTTGCATGACTGAAACTATATTCATTGAACCGCAGTTCCCCATTTCCCTCACCTCCCAGCCAGGCAGCCACTATTCTGCTTTCTATTTCTGTAAGTTTGACCACTTAGATACCTCATATAAGTGGAATCATGCAGTATTTGTCCTTCTGTGACCAGCTTATTTCACTTAGCATGATGTCCTCAAGGCTCGTCCGTGTTGTGGCATGTGGCAGAATTTCCTTTTTTTTAAAGGTGAATAATGGTTCATCAACATACCACATTTTTATACTATACTATTATACTACATTTTCTTTGTGCATTCATCTGTTAGTTAGTGTTATGTTATTTCATCTCTTGGCTATTGTGACAGAATAAGTACTTTTAAAAATCTGACATTTTAAAGTGAATTTTTGTTGGCTTTCATGTCTCATATTTAGTAAGAAAGTGCTTTTTGCTTTTCCCATTACCAGCAACAGTGGAGACTAAATATCAGTATATTTTGTCCTTAGATTGGTCTTTAGTACTTACCTTTAGTGATCCTCTGTTTGGATAAAAAACAATGTGGTCTTTTCATATTTTCTGCTCTAAGCCTGTGTGCTTTTCCATTGGTGAATAAAATTGCTGTTAATAAATGCAGTTGCAGGAAATGATGCAAAGCCATGCTTTACTATGTTTTTTTCTTCCTGTTTTAAAGCTTGGCTTGAGCATCTTATCCTAACTATCCAAGGTGGGATTTGTGTTTTCATCATCTTACGCTTAGCCCTTGTGTATTTTCATCATTAGGTTGAAATTTTGGTTACAGGAGCAAATGGAGCTTTGAATTTTAGTTATGTGACCAGCTACAGGAAATCTTGAGCTTCTGGTTCCTTAGAGTGGACAGTGAGAGATTTATCAGGAGCAGGAGGAAAAATAAATCTCAGAGTTAACATTCTAAATGATGTCAACCTTCTCAAACCAAGAGGGACATTATACTATCATTCTCATCTCCAGATACTCTTCTCCTTTGGCACATACATGGTCAGAGATAAACTGAATTTTTCCTTTATATTTTTCCCAGAGAACAGAATTACACTTTCGCATTTGAGTTTTACTCCTAGCTCTGAGTAGTTTATTTTTTCTGAGCCTTATTCCCCCCATTTATAAAAGGGAAATAATTCTCTTTATTCCACAGGATTGTTGTCACGAGTAACTGAAAAGATGAAATGAAGTGACCCAGGCAAGAGTACCTGGCTTGGTACATAGTTGGTACACTGTAGAGATTACCTTCCCGCTCAGTGCTGAGAGTCCTGGAAAGGATGAATTAAACCATGAGTATCCTTTCATGAAAGTTTCTCTGTTTAAATACTAACCCACTGATCACCTCTGTGGAATACAGAAAATGGAATTGCTGCTACCAGAACTCAGCAAGATAGTGAAAAAGATAGATCCAATATAGTTGTCAGGCAGCATACATGTTCATTTATTTTTTTTTGTCTTAAAATATACTGACATTACTATAAAATATACCGACGTTCTAAAAATACACCATTACTATAAAGAAAATCATGATTGATTATCTGTCTTGATTTATAGAGCATTATTACGGTGACATTTGAAGTACGAGGAAATGCAAAGGAAGAAAGTCTGAATGTATTTATTCAGGTGAATGCAGTATTTGATAATGATTTACCACCTATTGTGTTACTTGGTTGTTGCTGGCAGTGATGGTTGGTCTTACTGAATATGTCACTTGATACAGAATCTTCTGTGGGAGAAGAACGTGCGAAACAAGGACGACGACTACATGGAGGTCATACGGCTAAAGGTGCGGAGTAGGGTCTACACTTTAGTACTTTGGGACAAAGGCCCTTTCCTTTCTTGACCGTGACAGAAAACCTTATCTGGTTTTAAACACAAGCGCTGGTTTTAGTACAAATAACTTTTGTCTGATTTCATTTTTTTTTCTCATTTCCATTGCTGTGAAAAGAAGCTTTGGAAATCACTGCGTAAAGCGTGATTTAACCTTTTTTTTTTTTTTTTATTTTTTTTTTTTTTTTTAAAGATTTTATTTATTTATTTGACAGAGAGAGACACAGCGAGAGAGGGAACACAAGCAGGGGGAGTGGGAGAGGAAGAAGCAGGCTCCCCACAGAGCAGGGAGCCCGATGCGGGACTCGATCCCAGGACCCTGGGATCATGACCTGAGCTGAAGGCAGTCACTTAACCAACTGAGCCACCCAGGCGCCCAACGTAAAGCGTGATTTATTTGCATAGCTTCATTTGCAGCTAAAACAACCTGTGTGCTTTGAAACGTCATCCCTTGTTCTCTCTTCCCAAGTGTTCTGAGCAGTTAACCTGGCTAATGAGCTTGACTCGCTGGAACTCTCCTTTCCTTGGCACACAGCTTGGTCAGTTAGGGAAAACTGAATGAATGTCTTTTTTTTTTTTTTTAAGGGAATGGTGGGGAGGGGTAGAGGGAGACGGAGACAGAGAATGCCCAGCACAAGCCCCACATGGGGGCTCCATATCACAACCCTGAAGTGAAATCAAGCGTCAGACGCTTAACCGACTGGACCACCCAGGCATCTTTTTGTGTTTAATTTTCCAAGAGAGCTTCATTAACAGAGAAATCACATTAGAAATCTTGCTGCAGCTAAACCTGTGTTGCTTGGCGCATTTAGCAGACACTAAACAGTTATACTATAAACAGTTACAGAAGACTAGAGAAGAATTCTTGCTCTGTATTTGGAAACCCATTCATGTTACGTGGCATTTGGGTATTTATGTCACGGAAGGTGTTTTTTCCAGGGGGCAGTGGTTCTAGTTGTGTGCTTAACCAATCAGCAGTCATTTGTCTACTCCTGTGTTTCCAGAAGTGTGCATAAAGTTTTTATTATTACTATTTGGTATTATTACTGTTAGTAACTAAGTTTTCCAGTTAGCAGCTGACTTCCTGGGGTCACTAGAATGACAAAGGTAGAGGCAATCAAGAAACCATTCAGGTTTAGATTTCTTTACTCCCCATGCGGCCCTACCTGGGATTGGCTTCAGAGCAACATGGGTGAGTCTCAGTCTGTTCTCCAGTCATTCCCACCCAGAGGAAGTAAGCGTGGGCTTTCCTGACTGCAGCACCATCTACATTCCATGATCTTAACTGGCAGGGTGTATTTCATTCTGTGACTGCTTTTGTCCCCTGCTCCTGAATGCGGGGTGGTCCCTACAAAGCAGACCTTGGGGCACGTATACTATTGCTGCCACCGAGACCTCCACACAGAGCTCCAGGGCGCGTCCTGCACCATCCCCGCGTGGATTTTGTCCTCAGGTGCGGGACGGTTTTTCTGCGGTTGTCTGTCCTCTTTGGTTCTTCTCTTGGCCTTCCTCTCAGCACAGCAACACTTCGAGATCTGGGGCAACACAGCCTTCACCTTCATAGACTTCCTTCTTTTCTGGCTACAAAATGTTAGTGTGATAATGATGAACATGTTTAAAATGTTCACTCAGGGAGGCGCCTGGGTGGCTCAGTCAGTAAAGTGTCTGCCTTGGGCTCAGGTCATGATCCCGGGGTCCTGGGATCGAGCCCCACTCTGCTCAGTGGGGAGTCTGCTTCTCCCTCTGCCTGCCGCTCCCCCTGTTTGTACTCTCTCTCTCTGTCAAATAAATAAATAAAATCTTTTAAATAAATAAAATACAACGTTCACTCAGGTAGCAGCTAACACTTCAAATTCTTTATACAAGTAACAGAAAATTGATGTTTAGATAATTCTTTCCAAGGAGTTACTACGTATTAAAATTCAAATTTGAAAAGCAGAAATCAAATCATGTTGTACACCTTAAACTAATACAATGCTGTATGTGAATTTTATCAGTAAAACTAGGGAAAAAAAGCAGAAAACAGAAGTGGGCAAAGGAAAACAGGAAGAACATACACTTAAATACATAAATATGCCAAAAACACACAAAGCTAATGTAGCAAGAGCGACTATGAGTGGTTTGTCTCTTACTGTTCTGCATTAATTTTATAACAAGTATAACAACATTATTTCAGAGAAATTATTTTATCCCCGGAGGGGCCGGTTTATCAGATAACTTGTTTCTCATTTCTGCAAATCAATAAAAAATGAACTTTATCCAGACAATGTTTCCTTTCCTTTATTCCATCATTCCCTGCACCATTCACAGCAACCCAGTCAGAATTATCGCCCGAGTACTTAAACCTCTCAAGTTTTCCCACTAAAACTGTGAAACAGGTGTAAAATCCTTAAAGTAGAAACATCAGTAGAATTCGATGCATGTTTTATCATTTGGTTGTTTAAATTTTTGGTTGTCATAACACTGAAAGGACATCCTAATACATATATTTTATTGTTAGAAAAAGGGATTATTTAAAAAAAAACATTGTGCACATAAACCTTTTTTAAAAATTGGAGACTTTAGAAACTATTTCTAGAATGCACAAATAAATGGATTTAAGTAATTTTAACAGCATCTTCTTTATGCGTGTGTATTTAAAATGGAATAGGAATAATTCATCCATAAACATTGATGGTCAGTTTCTGCTTTAAATTTGAACTGCAGCTGATTGAACCCTCTCATCTGAGCAGGGGCTGGTGTCGATCAAAGACAAACCGAAACAGGTGATTGTCCAGGGTGTCCACGAGCTCTACGATCTGGAGGAGACTCCACTGAGCTGGAACGATGACACCGAGAGAACAAATCGATTGGTTCTTATTGGTAAGTGACAGTTAAATTTCTAAAATATATATTTGAAAGTGATACAGTATGCTATTTAACCAGTTTTAACCAGTCTCAGCTCCTTTTGTCAACCTAACTAAGCTTGTGGTTAATGTATTTGTCTTCATGATGTGATAACATTCATAAGAACTTGTTAAGGCATTTCACTCCTCTTCAAATGTAGAAAAGTAATTAAAATGCCAATTTGGTTCTGAGGGACTTAATTAGAAATAGGAAGTTAAGGGAAGGGATCACTGATTACTTAGTTTTTGTAAATTTCTGAAGATTATCAAGTTGTTAATGATTTGGAATTGATAGGCAAACTGTTGTTTTAATAAGCATCATGTAATCACACCGTATTCTGTTTGCAGGCAGGAATTTAGATAAGGAGATCCTCACACAACTATTTATAGCTACTGTGATGGAAACAGAAAAGCGGTGGACAACACATTTCAAAGAAGATCAAGTTTGTCCATAACACTGGAAACATTTCTTATCCGAGGGACTGGGTGATAAATCGGGATTAAGTTTCCTACTGGGTGTATTTCAAGCATCTATTTTTTGCATTACTTCTATTGTGAATTCTGGCGTACTTTAAAATAGTGTTTATTTTATGGAACACACAAAATGTAGTAAATAAGTACTTAAAACATTTGACATTCATACAATAAAACATAATGTCCTCTAAAGTGTTTTTTGTTTTCTTGAGAGCGAGTACATGGGAGGTGTGCACGTGGAGGAGGGGCAGAGGGAGAAGGAGAGAGAGAATCCTAAGCAGTCTCCACGCTCAGCATGGAGCCCAATTAGGGGCTCAATCCCAGGACCCTGAGATCATGACCTGAGCCGAAATCAAGAGTTGGACACTCAACCACTGAGCCACCCAGGTGTCCAGTTTTTTTTTTTTAAATAGATGTTTCACAAAAGTATCTTTTGTGAACTGGCTTTGAAATTAACATATGCTGTACTTTTTATCCATGGAAGTTATTTATAATCATAATGATAAAACTTAACTTTCACGTTCTTTTTTTCCCTTAGAACTACACTGATTGCATAGATAAAATTTTATTGTTATTAACAAAAATTATTTAAAAACAGTATCACCTGGCAGGGAGCCTGCTTCTCCCTTTCCAGCTCCCCTGTGCTTGCGTTCCCTCTATCTCTCCCTGTTGAATAAATAAATAAAAGTAAAAACAGTATCATCATTTTTATTAAATGAAATAAAAATCTTGATGTGGCTAGAGACTTATGAGTGGAAGAAATCTGAGTAAAAAATTAAAGCCATCTCCTAGTCAATTCTTAGCTTTCCTGTAGAGTAATGGAATTTCCATTTACTTCATAATATATTTAGATGATTCCAATTTTAGAGCTTTTAATTTTAAGTAGAATTTACTACTGGTATTAAATTCATCATGATTTCTTTGAACTTTAAAAATAAAATAAAAGGGTGCAAAACTTCAGACGTAATTGCAGATAACTTAGAATAATTTAACCATCTTTATATCAGTGGTTGGTGTGTAATGTACAGTGGCCTACTTATCTCCTATTCTTACTAAAGGCCAGGTCAGCATAACTGTATTCAGATTGTAAGAGAAAAAAGCATTAGATGGGATTTAAAGAAGAGCTTTCCCAAACTAATGATTATTAAATATCAGAAAGCTATCAAAATGCCCTTTGGAATTTTTTTTCCCAGAATTTTAAGTAAAAGAGTTATCTCTCTGTATCTTGAATGGTTCCAGTGTTTGGAGGCAGGCCGGTTGATTAGATTATCTGTCTCTCGGGGCGCATGGGTGGCTCAGTCAGTTAAGTGTCTGCCTTGGACTCAGGTCATGATCCCAGAGTCCTGGGATTGAGCCCCAGGTCAGGCTCCCTGCTCAGCTGGGAGCCTGCTTCTCCCTCTCCTGCTCCCTCTGCCCTTCCCCCTACTCGTGCTCTCTCTCTCTCTGTCAATGAATAAATATAATCTTAAAAAAAAAACTTACCTGTCTCCTCCCCTGCATTCTGTCCCTTTTTAAATAAAAGTTCTCTATATTTATCCGTTTGCCTCCTGAATCCATTCTTTTAAATTCATGGTTGAGAGAATAAGCTTGCTTGGTGGCAGCAGATTGCCCAATAGAAACTCAGCTGATTTTTGAGTCTGATCTGGGCTTTAGTTCCACTTCTGCTTCTTGGCTGTGTAATCCTGGGCAAAGTATTTTCTCGAGATTGTTTCTGTTTTTATTTTTTTTTATTTTTATTTTTTTTTAAAGATTTTATTTATTTATTTGACAGAGAGAGAGCACAAGTAGGCAGAGTGACAGGCAGATGGAGAGGGAGAAACAGGCTCTCCGCTGAGCAGGGAGCCGGATGTGGGGCTCGATCCCAAGACCCCAGGATCACGTGGATAGTGATAATATCAATCATTCAAGGTTGTGAGGATTGAATAGGTTTCTTTTTTTTTTTTTTTTTTAAAGATTTTATTTATTTATTTGACAGAGAGAGAGAACAAGTAGGCAGAGGGAGAGGGAGAAGCAGGCTCCCCGCTGAGCAGGGAGCCCGATGCGGGGCTCGATCCCAGGACCCTGGGATCATGACCTGAGCCGAAGGCAGCGGCTTAACCGACTGAGCCACCCAGGTTCCCTTGAATAGGTTTCTAATGCACCCAACTCAGCTCCTGGCCCACAGCAGAACCTGGATAAATTTTTCTTGTTCCTAATAACTTAAACTTGATTTATTTTATAGTTAATGTTGCCATAATCATACTCCGTAATGTTCTTTGGCAAACAGTAAGTATCTAGATATATCTATTCTAGGCCATGAGAAAGAGCTTACTTATTAATTGTCCTGTTGTGGGAGAAATGTTTGAAGTAATATTAATACATACTCTTAAAAGTCTGTCTTTATCAAACTCACAAATATTTGTTTTTTCTTTAAAATGTATTAATCTTGGGGCGCCTGGGTGGCTCAGTCATTAAGCGTCTGCCTTCGGCTCAGGTCATGATCCCAGGGTCCTCGAATCGAGTCCCACATCGGGCTCCCTGCTCGGCGGGAAGCCTGCTTCTCCCTCTCCCACTCCCCCTGCTTGTGTTCCTGCTCTCGCTATCTCTCTGTCAAATAAATAAATAAAATCTTTAAAAATAAAATAAAATAAAATGTATTAATCTTTAAATATTTTTTATCACATAAGTATTGACTGAATACATTTGTGTTGTAAAAATGCAAATATTGCAGATGAAGTCAGTCTCCCCTGACCTTTCTCCTTCTGTCATGTCACTCCTTGGGTGTAAGCAATGTTGTCAGCTTCACTCACACACATGGCTTATGTTGTCGCCCAAAGTGAATTATTTTTCAGTGATCAGAACCATAATTTAAGCTGCTTCCTCAGGAGATTTAGAAGCTTGTTATAAATATCCTCAAGGAAAGGTTTTATTTTTATAATGTGTGTGTTTTTATTTTATTTATTTTAAGATTTTATTTATTTATTTGAGAGAGAATGAGAGATAGCACGAGAGGGAAGAGGGCAGAGGGAGAAGCAGACTCCCCGCCGAGCAGGGAGCCCGATGCGGGACTCGATCCCGGGACTCCAGGATCATGACCTGAGCCGAAGGCAGTCGCTTAACCGACTGAGCCACCCAGGCGCCCTATAAGGTGTGTGTTTTAAATAAAATATTCCTTATATATTGTAATGCAGTTTGCTTTTAAAAAATTATTTATTTATTTTACAGAGAGAGAGAGTGCACCTGGGGGGGGGGAGGAGCAGAGGGAGAGAGACAAGCAGACTCCCAAGCTCAGCGCAGAGCCTGAGGTGGGGCTCTGTCCCAAGACCCTGAGATCATGACCTGAGCCGAAATGCTTAACTGACTGAGCCACCCAGGTGCCCCTTCACTGTTTTAATTTAGATTTTACACTGTATTTTTATGTTGCTTATATGTTCTTTTAAAGATGTGTTGTCCTGTTCTTCATTCTTATTTTTTCCCAAATGAAGTATTTTTCCATGATCAGAATCATTATTGGTTTAATCCGCACTTTAGAGGACTTGGGAACTTGCCATAGATATCCTGGTAAGAATATTTTTTTATAATGCAAATCATGAGTAATGGGGGCTGTTACTCTGCTAACTATAGAAAATTTGAAGGGTATTGATGGTGATGATCAAGGTTTAGGCATAGTTCATCTAAAATTCTATAGTTTACTGAGTAATATAGGATAGATTACTAAATCTCTCTGAGCCTTTGCCTCCTTATTCATAAGATGGAGAAAAAATGCAAATCTCTCTCTATTGTTCCAGGGATGAAATTTAAAGCACCCTGAATACAGAGTCTCAGTACAGGTGAATTCTCTTTTTATAGCAAGATTTGATTTAAAAAAAATTCAAGCTTTCTGCATACCTTCCTAAAGCAAATAGTTCTTTTCTAGGCTTTTCCCAGCTTTTGGTATAAGGGGCAAGAACACTGGTTCTGAGTGCAAGGAAGCTGTAGGAAGGGGTCAGCACAGTGTGTGAGGGAAGACCAGGTGACTAAAAGAGTCTATAATTACTAGCTCATGACATTTGAAGGAGGTTAATCGGCAAAATAACGCTAAGAAGCTTTTAAGCACTTAGGAGCTTGGTTGCTTGCTACAAATTGAGTAATAGTCTTCTTTGGATTACTAGTGTAGGTGAGAAAACTATTTTTAGATTGCTTTGAAAAGACTGTTCCAGTGTTAGAAATGCCATACATTGTGGAAGTGATGTTGAAAGAAAGAAATTCTGCCTTCATAGACTAGCAACTTGCCCTTCCTACTGCGATAAGAAAGAAAGATATGCTAGATTTTTCTTTGTCAATTAGTCTTAATACTAGAATCAACTTTAACTGTTGATGACCACATTGCCTTTAATTTTCAGAGTGAAATGGAAAGAAACCAGACAACGTCATCGTTTTTGTAGATCAGTGTAGAAAGTTGGGTGTTCACACTAGGACGGCATTTTATGAGCCCAGTAGGTTTGTTCAGAAAAAAAAAACCCTATTCATTGTTAGGAAAGAAGTAATCACCAAGTATTACAGAGTGCCCACCATGCACTGGGCCACAGGTTAAATATGGCAGGGGCTACAAAGGAAGGCTTTTGATTCTTATGGCAACACTGAAGAATTGATGGGAGGGGACAGTAAGAGTTCCTTTCTTTTCTTTTTTTGGTAGAGTGACTTGGCATAATGGGGTCTTGCTTAGTTTTCATTGATAAGGCTCTTTGTTTTCACATTGACATATTTTGTATAACACTTTTATTTAGATATAATTCACATATGGTAAACTTTACCCTTTTTTTTTTTAAAGATTTTATTTATTTGACAGAGAGAGACATAGTGAGAGAGGGAACACAAGCAGGGGGAGTGGGAGAGGGAGAAGCAGGCTCTCCGCTGAGCAGAGAGCCCAACGGGGGGCTCGATCCCAGGACTCTGGGATCATGACCTGAGCCGAAGGCAGATGCTTAACGACTGAGCCACCCAGGCGCCCCAAGTAAACTTTACCTTTTTAAAGTGTACAATTCATGGCTTTAGTATAATACACAGGTAGAGGCAAGCACCACCACCACTGTGTCATTCCAGAACATTCTCATCACTCCCCAAAGAAACTATCCATCAGCAGTTACTCCTCATTTCCCCCAGCTCCCAGCCCCAACAACCGCTGATCTACTTTCTGTTTTTACAGTTGGCCTATTCTGACTCCTTTCACATACCATGTTTTCCAGATTCATCCCTTGTAGCATGTATCAACAGTTTCTTTTTATTCTGAACAAAAGACTATGTACCACATTTTGTTTATCCATTCATCAGCTGATGGACATTTAAGTTTCTTTTTGGCTGTTAGGCCTTTTTTCCCATGTTTAATTTTTTAAACTAATAGAATGTAATTTTCAGAACGGTTTTAGATTTACAGGAAAACTGAGCAGATAGTACAAGATACAAATACAGATAGTACAAGAACCCATATCCCCCCCACTTCAGTTAATGTCTTACAACAGTATGGCACATTTTTTACAATTAGTGAACCGATATTGATATATTATTATTAACCAAAGTCCATAGTTTATTCAGATATCCTCAGTTTTTACCTAGTGTCCTTTCTCTATTCTAGGGTGCCATCCAAGATGTTAGTTATCATGTCTCTGTAGACTCCTCTTGGCTATGACCATTTCTTAGACTTTCCTTGTTTTGGTGACCTTGATAGTTTTGGGGATTTTTTTTTTTTTTTAAGATTTTATTTATTTATTTGAGAGGGAGGGGCAGAGGGAGAGGGAGAAGCAGGCTCCCCACAGAGCCACCCGGGCACCTGAGGATGGTTTTGATTAGGTACATAAGATGCTCCTCTATTGGAATTTGTCTGTTTTCCTCCTGATTCAATGGGTTTTGGGGAGCGAGATCACAGAGTGCTATTTTTATCACATATCAAGTGTATATACTGTTAACATGGTTTATGACTATTGATGTTAACATTGATCACCTGATGACCTGGCTGAAGTGTTTGTCAGGTTTCTTCACTTGTAAGATTATTCACCTGCTCCCCCTGCCTCCCTACTGTAGTCTTTGGAAGGAAGCCAGTCAGTGATGTCCACCACAGTAAAGGAGTAAGTATGCTCCACGTCCTCCAGGGTGGAGTATCTACATTATTTGGAATTCTTCTACATGGGAGATTGGCTTCTTTCCCCCGATTTGTTTTTGGGGGGGTTTTGTTCTGTTTTGTTTTAAAGCAAGCTCTATGCCCAATGTGGGGCTTAAACTCAGGACCCTGAGATCAAGTCACTGAGCCAGACTGGTGCCCCTCCCTTCCCCCATTTATTAATTTACTTGATCATTAATTTTCATTAGTATGGATGCTTGAATATTTATACTTTGGGTTGTAATCTAATCTTTCCTCAAATTGTCTGAGCTTGGGCCAAGGGGTGGTCCTGGGGGGCCTCTTTCATTTGTCTCCTGTGCCCCCTTTGACATACCTCCAAGAATGGGGGTTGTTTCAGTTGTTTTGTTTTTGCATGCCTTTCCTTTTCTTCTTTCATTTTTAAATAACCCAAATCCCCATAGAAGTTGACTCTAGGAAAACTAACCATACTCCCTTTCCAGGTAATCGGATTCCTCTGCTCTGGCAGAAAGGTCCCTTACCTGCAGGGGGTTGACAGGGAGGCAGCTGGGAGCCTGAGTTTGAATAAGACACCTGTCGCAGCCCTCCTGGAGCTTAGTTTAGTAGTAATTGGTGAATTTGGGATTCAAACACAAATCTGTAAGGCTCAAGAGTTCTGTCATTTCAAGCTACATTTGACTAAGACTGAGAGGGTGAGAACCTCAGGAGTAGAGGAGAAGCTTTTAAAAGACAGCAGTAGAGAAAGGTTTTCAAAATTTTATCCTGAAGGGACTAGCTACTTTAAGCTTTGTTGTTGTTGTTGTAGTTGTTATATTTTGCCCTTTTAGCTGGCTTCTGATTTTTTCCTGAAAATCCAGTGTCATGAATCCAGAGTGGAAGGTTCACTCTGTGACAATGAGTGGCATAATGTAATATTTTCACGCTGCATTTTTTTTAGATGCCTTCTCAAATTCTTTTCACTAGTGGCTGGGTATTAAATTATGAATATATACTCTTGCTCAGCATTTCAGCATAAGACCCCCTTATATAACACACAATCTATTGCACTGGACTGCTACTCTAGTCTCTGAGCGAATTTAAATGTAGCCAATCTAAAAATCCTTACTTCCAAGGACATCAAGTAAATTAAACAGAGCTTCTGTGCCATGTCGCTTCTCCAATGTAGGGAATGACGACCTAGTAATTTGGCAAAGGTGCTGAAACTGCACCTCTTCCTTTGCCTTATTTAAGTTTCAACTTTCGTATTATTATAGTAAGAGTGCTTAATGTTGGCTTTAACGGGGAGGAGGGTAGAGCACATGTGTGAGCAACTGACTCTCAGACTGGTGTATCCCTCGGTGTTGTGAGGCTATTTTTTCTGAAAACCGGATTTTTCACACTGGCTCTGTACTAGCTAGGATGTGGCAAAATCAGTGTGGTTGGTCATGGACATCTTTAAAAAGAAAAAAATATCAGTGGTCACTTGTTTTATGAAACCCATTTTTTTTTTAAAGATTTTATTTATTTGACAGAGAGAGAGACGAGGAGAGAGGGAACACAAGCAGGGGGAGTGGGAGAGGGAGAAGCAGGCTTCCCACTGAGCAGGGAGCCCGATGTGGGGCTCGAACCCAGGACCCTGGGATCATGACCTGAGCCGAAGGCAGACGCTTAACGACTGAGCCACCCAGGCGCCCTATGAAACCCATTTTAGAGATTTTATTTATTTATTTGAGAGAAAAAGAGAGAAACAGCATGAGGGGAGAGGGTCTGAGGGAGAAGCAGGCTCCCCGCTGAGCCGGGAGCCCGATGTGGGACTTGATCCCAGGACTCCGGGATCATGACCTGAGCCGAAGGCAGTCGCTTAACCAACTGAGCCACCCAGGCGCCCCATGAAACCCATTTTAGTTACAGAAGTCTCGCTCTCCCAAGTTCGCGACATAAAATGTATTTCATACTGTGGTTAAATGTTCAAAGAAGTTCAAGAGTCACTGATGCAAGGGGACTTCTCTTTAGCTCTCCTGCTTTCCTTCCACCTGGAACTTACATAACTTAGTGCCAAGGACATCTCAGCCTTTTCCATAAAGCTGAGTCAGGGAGAACATTTTGGGGAGCTAAGGTGGGAAGCAGAAAGGACCATGCAAGCCTCCCTCACACACCCAGGAGCTCATGGATATACTTAGAACATTAAGAATATTTCAGCTCATCATTCTGGATGAGGACGGAATCCACCAATGAAAATGGGGGAATCACCAGTATGAAACACGAAAACATACTTTTACAGTTACACATTGTTTTACAGTCAAACATTGTAGACATTTAGTGCCCTCCCCCCCTCCATTTCTATCCTCCAACGGAGAGTCCTGAGTGTCAAGGTGGCCATAAATTGTTGGGTACCATATTTTCCTGCCTCTTCTTTATTTGCACATTTTCGAAGCACTTTAACAGCGCATCTTCCTTGCTGGCGGGTTGGGTGTAAGAAGGAGGAGGCTGAAGGTTCTTGCCCTGTCGGGTGACGTGCAGAGGACCCTCATCATTGGACTGCGTCGGGAGGAAGTGGGAGCTCTCGGAGGTAGGGGAAGAAGGGGCATAAAGGGGGAGGGGGGAGCCAACCACACAGGGACTCCAAGAAGCCTTAATAAAAGGCAAAGTGCATCTTCGCTGGACGGTGTTGGAAACGAGGAGAAACCAACAGAAAAGAACACCAAAAGGGCAACCACAAGGGTTTCTGCTTTTTGGAACACTCTTAACCCAGGCCTCCAGCCCAGCCCCCGCGAGCCGGGTGAGCGGCCGCCACCTCCCCTGCGTCTGCAGGACCCGCTCCTCCATGAACTTGCCAAAACCCGAGTGCCTCTGCCGCGCACCGCAGCGCAGCCTCCGGAGCTCCGACGGGGAAGACGGTGAGATCGACATCCTGGGAGAGGAGGAAGATGAAGACGAGGAAGAGGAAGACGAAGAGGCGGAGGAGAGCCAGCGGTTCCTAGCGCAGCCGGGGACGCCAGAGGCGCGGCGGGGCGCGGGCGCGCTTCCCCGAGAGCCCCCCGAGAGCGGCGGCGCCCCGAGCGACTCCTCCAAGTTTGGCACCGAGTTCAGGGCGTCGAGCGGCCCTGCGGCGGCCTCTGGGGGCGGCCCGCAGCCGGCGAAGCCCCCCTACTCGTACATCGCGCTCATCACCATGGCCATCCTGCAGAGCCCGCTCAAGCGCCTCACGCTCAGCGGCATCTGCGCCTTCATCAGCGGCCGCTTCCCCTACTACCGCCGCAAGTTCCCCGCCTGGCAGAACAGCATCCGCCACAACCTCTCGCTCAACGACTGCTTCGTCAAGATCCCCCGCGAGCCGGGCCACCCGGGCAAGGGCAACTACTGGAGCCTGGACCCCGCCTCCCAGGACATGTTTGACAACGGCAGCTTCCTCCGGCGCAGGAAGCGCTTCAAGCGCCACCACCCGCCGCCGGGAGTCCACCTGCACCAGCCCCTGCCCCTGCCCGTCGCGCCCGTCGCGCCCGCCGCCCTGCACGGCCTCTGCCCGGGCCTCCTGCTCGGGCCCCCCGCCCCGCCGCAGCCAGTCCCGGGGGCCTACCCCGCCGCCGCCGCCGGCAGCCGCCCGTGCGCGCTGCTGCACCCTCACCCGCTTCGCTACCTGCTGCTGTCGGCCCCGGCCTGCGCCGAGACGCCCGGGAAAGCGCTGGGCGCCGACCTGGCCGCCGCCGGCGCGCTCTCGCCGCTGCAGCCCTCCCCGCGCTCCCAGCCTTGGGAGGAGGGCAAGGGGCCGGCGGCGCGGCCGCGAGACCGATGCACCCCCTTCAGCATCGAGAGTATCATGCGAGGGGTCCGGGGAGGGGGCACCAGGGCCGCGCAGGGTCTGCCCCCGACCCCGTGGGGCTACTGCCACCTGCTGCAGCGCCCGGCGGGCCTGTTGCAGCACCGGGCCGCTCCCCCCTTGCTGCGCGTGTCCGCTGCGGCCGCCGCGTCGGCTGCCCGGATCATTTTAGAGCAGCCGCAGCAGCCCCCCCAGCAGGGCAGTACCAGCGGCGGCGCTCCGAGCGAGGGTGCTCTGCTGGGCCAACACCTGTCCGCCCCCGCGGCGCTGCTGGGGTGTCAGCCCGGAGCAGAAGGCTCCGGGCTGACCACGGTGGCCAGCCTTTCCGGCAGAGAGGGTATCTTGCCAGCCTTTTGAGCAGCATCCACACCCTGTCCGGGCGCTGACTCCGCGGGGCGCACCTGCAGCCAAGGTGTAGCGCAGAGCAATGAGGGGTCCCGCTCTCCTCGCCTTCTGCTCTCACGCACAACACCCTGCGCGGCGGGGACAACGCGGGTGCATCTGAATCCCTCATCCGAACAACCACTAACTGAAGCACAGTTCGGGTCGCTGCAAAATATTTACAAAGCTCAAGTTGGATACTGTCCAGACAACCGGGACATAAACTTCGGACGGCGGCAACTCTTGTCCTTTTTTTTTTTTTCCAGCCTCAGGTTGTGGCTTCCAGGGCTTTTCCGGTTACACATTTTAGAGGAAGTAGGAACGTGAGCGGGATATTTTGTTCTGTTTTAAAAAAAAGAGAGAAAAAGAAAATACACAAGGTCCAATGCACGACTTGTTTCCCCTTGTTCACTCCCTAGGAACTGTAAATATTAGTCCCAAGTCAAGTGCAAAATACTTATGTTCTTTATGTCTTCCTGAAATGGATGTGTAATATGGAATTTTAATTTTGAAACATTTGTTTCTGATCTGTGTGTCTGATGTGCCATCTTACGTGGAAAGATGTTGAAATCAAAGCTAGCTATATAGACTAAATAAAATGCGAAATCACTACACTGCATCATTTATTTCATATTACTTCCCAATAATCGATTTCTAAGTGGAACTTCTTTCAAAACTTAGTTCTTGGGTCCCCTGGGTGGCTCAGTTGGTTAAGCCTCTGCCTTCTGCTGGGGTCATGATCTCAGGGTCCTGGGATCTAGCCCAGCGATGGGCTCCCTGCTTAGCAGGCAGCTTGCTTCTCCCTCTGCCCCTCCCCCTGCTTGTTCTCTCTCTCTCTCTCTCTCTCTCTCTCTCGCAAATAAATAAAATCTTAAAAAAAAAAACTTAGTTCCTTCCTCCCAGTTAAACAGTTTAGTTTTACAATTCATATTCATTATAGGTAGCAGAAACAATTTTCAAAACGGCTTTCAAAACTTCCAAATATTTGAAGTTGAAAAGGTCCTGGGTTTTAAAATAACGGGATTCAGTATTTATGAAACCGATAGAAGAAAAAGAATTGGAGAGAACTGTAAATATATTCTCCATTTGTTTTTCATTTTTCTAAAGACGTTGATTTTTCGCCTGGACAAAGTGGAGTACCATCTGAGATCAACTCAGAATGTAGCGGCCAACATTTACTACGGAAATTTTTTTAAAAAGGCATTCGAATTTTCAAAAGCAGGGCCAGGGAAAAAAGCAAGGATCAAATGAAGCAACTGTGTTGTGGACATTTACAATTAAAACCATTTTCTCCCCAGATGGATGCCTTCTAAGGGCTCATAGTCCATTTCTTTAGAACAGAGAGAACTTTGTTGTTGTTGTTTCAAAAGGAATTTCTGTAAGAATTTTGCAACCAGAAAGGTTTCACTGTCATTCGGCTCCAGGTGACCGGGTGGGAGGGAAACCAGACGAAGATGCCCATCAGGAAATACTCCCCAGAGAAAGCAAGTCTCTAGAGACCCCGCGGCACTAGCACTCCCGGTCCGGAGAAGGGCTCCTGTTTCAAAAGAATTGCATTCCTTGCCGCTTTGGGAGAAGTCACTTGGTAAATGTGCGAAGGTCCTTTCCGTTCATCTACTCCGCTGTTCCAGCTGTGAATTTTTAGGGAAGACAGACACATTTTTACAGCCGTTTAATTGGTCCACTTTTACCCCAGTTTCTCATCTCCTCCCCAGCACTGAGAACTTCTTCGCAAGTCTTGCCTGCGATCCTCACCTCCTCCGGGCTTGCAGTAGTGCAGTTCTGGGGACATTTGGGAAGCTCTCAAGCCCAACCTAGGTAGCGGCCTAGACTCGAACTTCCATTCTCCCTCCGCCCTGCACGTGCAGTGTAGCCTTAGTCCGCACCACCAGCACCGCGGACTCCCCGCAACGGCCCCTATGCTCCGGCTGCCGGGGACCTAAAAGCCTCTTCTAAACCAACCCCCCCCCCCCCAGCCACTTTCCCTTCTCAGGTTTTGCCCCGTCTTGCCAGACCCTCTGCACCCCGGCTTTAAGATCCGTTTAGCATATTCTGCAGATCTGGGGCTACCTGTGTTTGGCAACAAACCCTGATAAAGAGAGCCTATTTCCTGCCAAGAACAATCCCGCTCACGTTCCAGCGCCGCCCCCACCCCACTCCCCTTGCTCTTTAGTGCGAAACCCTCTGCGGGCCTACACGCGTTCATTTATTCGGTCAACAAACTTCGTGGGAGCAATGCGTGGAGCCGCCGCTGAGCCCAGAGCCGACCCTCGGGGCTGAAGCCGGTTTCTTCCTTCGCTTCGCCCCAGGCCAGACCAGCACCGTCACGAACACGGGTGTCTGAGGGTCAGAACCCGGCCCAAGCCGGCCCCTCCCGCTCCCACTAATGAAAGCACATCGAACATGAATTTTCGAGAAAACTGTGGATTCGGTGGAAGAGTAAACTAAACGTTCTCCAGCTGAACTTGGCTACTGCGCGGACAGGTCGGGCCTCGCGGGGGGCCCACGGGGTGCCCCTCCCGGCCCGCCCAGCCACGGCCCGGGTGCTGCGGCCAGCACCAGCCCAGCGGTGAGGACGAGCCCGGGCTGAGCCCACACTGCTGGCGGGGCGGCGCGGGGGCAGGTGGGTCCGCGCAGGGGCGTCCGGGCGCCTCCCGGGTCCCCGCGGCTGTCAGGGCCACAGCGCGGGTCTGCTGTACACCCCCGCGCGCAAGGCACAGCGTTTCCCTGTTGCGCAGAGGGATCGAGAGACGGGGTTGCCTCCGACCTTCGGTCTTGTCTTCTTGAGACCGGGCTGACTGGACACTTCCCGAGCGGCTGGGGGAGCGGAGCCTACGGGCTGGGAGGCGCAGAGAGGCTGGGGCGAGGGCAGGAGGGAAAGCGTGTAAAGCGACTCCCCCTCGGGTCCCACCGGCTAATAACTAATGGCAGTAAGGACAGCGGCTCACCGTTCTCCTCTGCTCCCTGTCTGTCTGCCAGGCACTGGGCTCCCCTTTAGCCCTCCCAGCACCCAGTGGAGAAGCCACGCTGGAATCCCCATCACACAGATGAGAAGTTTGCGACTTAGAGAAACTGAGAAACTCGCCCCAAGACCCTTAGGCGGTGGCACCGGGCCCTATTTGGTTTCTGAACCGCTAACCCTAAGGACGCCCGCGACCTTCTCCTGGTTAGGCCTCGGGTGGGTCACGGAGACCGAGGCCTAAACGGACCTAAATTCCCGGCTCCCTGCCCCAGGCCCGGCGTGCCGGGAAGCGCACTTGTCCCCCCCAGGACCCGGCCCCCCCCAAGCTCGCGCCGTCGCTTCCCCAGCCCAGCTCCGGGCGCTCTGCTCCGCGTTTGTCTAGGAAGCGCTTGGGTGGAGCAGTGGGAAGGTCACCGCCGGGACTGCACCTGCTGCGCCCGGGTCCGCGCCGAACTACCCGACTCCACCCAAGGTAGCCAGCCAGGAGGCAGAGGAGGGTGCGTTCTTCCTCCCCAGTGGGATGTGCGTCCTCTTTCCGCTCGTGAGCCCCAAGAACCCAGGCACGCCTGGACGTAGTTGTCGGCGGTGCTGCGACCCCCCCAGTCCGCCTGCGGGTCCGCAGCCGCCGCCCCCTCCCGGCCGCCCGCCCTCGGCGGTGGAGTTAGGCGGATGGCTGCCCCGCGCTCCCCCGCCAGGCCACACTTCGTCCCGGGAACCTTGACCCTGCGCTCCGGCTCGCGCCCCGCGCCAGGCACTGGTTCTGGACTGCGCGAAAGGGTCGTGATGTGGCCAGGGGGCTGGGCCGCACCTGCCTGGAGAGAGCTAGGGAGGGATGGCGACGCGGGGCTGGGCCAGGGCCAGCCCGCAGTTCACCCTCAGGTCAGAAGGAAGGGGCCCACTGCGTGGGAGTGGAGGCGGGGGCTCCTGCGGGCGAGGAGAGAGGGCGTCTGGGAAACTGCAGACTGAGCTGGCAGAAGGCAGCGAGCCTCGGTGCCCGTCGGCGGCCCGGTGCCGTGTGGCGCGGCGGTAACGTTCTCCGTGTCCTGCCCCGGCACACTGTGGGTGTCCGCAATGTGTCAAAATATTCATGGGAATGCAGCTAATGTGGCTCTCTGCCGAAACCAGACGCCCCAGCTCCTTTCATCTGCTTTCATCTGCCTTTCATCTGCCTTAGAAGCAATAAGGACAGAAAATCTAGAGAAAGAGCAGAAACTAAGAGAAAAGGAATAAGGTCAAAACGGCAGTAAGAACTAACAGGGCTGAGAGCTAGATGAAGCGATTTTCAGCTTTCGGGGTTTTGCACCGATCCGTCACCACATTGCACTGAAAGCCTGAGGGGACTGGGCTCTCATTCCCCCTAGCACTTAGGAAGAATGTTCAGAAATGTCTAGTCTGAACTGTAATCCCACTCTGACTGCTAATGTCCCCTACCTGTCATTTCTACAAAAATGGTTTAGGCTTAATGGCTGTTTTTTCTTTTTTTTTCCTTTCGTATCAGCACTGAAATTATTTAAGTGTGTTTCGAGTATTCATTGATTCCATATACACCACTTGGTTCAAAGAACTTACATAGATGATAGCTAATAATACCAAAATCTACCACCCCCACCCCCCCAAAAAACCACCACGGAAAAATAGGTGTAGGAAAAGCAAAAGGGTTTGAGAATCCAGTCTGAAATTCAGTTCCACACCAGTTCCCCATTGCTCAACTACCTTAACATAATCAAGGTTTATATGTCAAAATGGATGCTTATAAAAGAAATACCTGGATATAAACTTCATTTTCTTTCTTTCTTTTATAAAGATTTTATTTATTTGACAGAGAGAGATAGTGAGAGAGGGAACACAAGCAGGGGGAGTGGGAGAGGGAGAAGCAGGCTTCCGGCTGAGCAGGGAGCCCGATGTGGGGCTCGATCCCAGGACCCTGGGATCATGACCTGAGCCGAAGGCAGACGCTTAACCGACTGAGCCACCCAGGCGCCCCATAAACTTCATTTTCTTATTTGTTCTTGGAATGCAGGAGTATGTTTATTGAAATCAGTAATTAAGAACACTTTGGGATAGTTATGATTTATTCAGCTAGTGAAACAGATTCTATTCCCAAATACAGGCAAAGAGAACAACGAAATTAAATTAAGTGTAAGAGATTTCCTTTTCTCAGATAGTTTTGCTATGAATAGCTATGTCTATATTTAAGGCCATATTCATGACCAGTAGTTCTGAAAATTAACATGACTATTATTGTGTTATCTGAAGTATCTCTTGTATATAAGAGATATTGTGCCATATTTCAAGCAGTGTTGACTTCTCCCTTAAGTTTTAAGTCTTTTTGAAATACATATAATAGAAACTTCCAAACATACACAAAGTTAGAGAGATTAGTGAAATTAACCTCCATGTGCCCCCCTCCACCCCCCCAAGGCCAGCCTGGTTTCATCTTTACCCTCTGACAGTCCTCTTCCCGTTGGATTATTTTGAATCAAATCCCAGATATCCTGTCATTTCACCCATAAATATTTTTGAACATTTCCCTAAAAGATAAGAATTCCATTTCATGGTATGTAACCACTATACCATTAGCCCCCCTGAGTAACTCATTAATAGCACCAACTTCTCCAGGGAATATTTACATATTCTCAATCATCTCAGAACTTTTTGTTTAGTTGGTTGGTTTAAATTAGGAAACAAACAAGGGCTACACTTACACGGTTGATACCATGTCTTCTGTCTCGGTAAAGATTCTTCAATCCCCTTTATTGTACTGCATTTTTGTTTTTGCAGAAACTGGACTGTCCATCTTAAAGAATTGGACATTCTGGATCTTGTGATTACAGGCAACATCTTTCTGGTAAGATATTCTCAAGCATATGGTTATTTATTTATTTATTTATTTACTTATTTATTTAAAGATTTTTCTATTTATTTATTTATTTATTTGAGAGGGACTGAGCGAGAGCACAAGTAGGGGGAGCGGCCGACGGAACCAAAGAGGGAGAGGGAGAAACAGGCAACCCGCTGAGCAGGCAGCCCAACGCAGGGCTGGATCCCAGGACCCTGGGATCACAACCCTAGCCAAAGGCAGACGCCCAACCAACTGAGCCACCCAGGCGCCCCAGCATAATATCATTTATTTAGACTTTCAAATATTAGCAGATAATAGTATTGTTTGTAGAGGGGCAGGGAGCAGTCAAGATAGTTTGAAGAGTCAACTGTTGAGAGAATAAATTTTTATTCGGGGAAGAATGGGAAGGCTTATATGAAATTTTCCTAAACATATAATTTTTAAAAAGAGATTCCTACGGGTGAGTGAGTTGCAGAGTTCAGCAGTATTGGCAATGGTTCACTATTCAATAAACATTGGATGAGTTTTTTAAAAAAAAAGATTACTAGCTGGCTCGGTCAATAGAGCACAAGTAGGGGAGTCTGCTTGAGATTCTCCCTCTGCCCCTCCCCCCACTCTCTCTCTTAAATAAGTAAATAAATCTTAAAAAAAAAAGGAAAGTAATCAACCTTTTTGGGTTCCTACTACTTTAATAAGTATACACACTAAATAAAATTTCCATTGCCATTCTTCCATTGTATATTGGACTTCTATTCTCTCATTTGTCTCATTCTGCAGTTATTTGCAGACGTTTCTATGTTATGCACTCTCTGGAATCCCTTTGAGTCTTAATGATCTTTATACCTCAAATGATTTCCAGCACATTGTCAAAAACACAGGTGAAATTAATTTAAATCAGTTGTATCTATAATATTGATAAGTGTGTAAAAGCGTGTTCATATATTGGACTCTGATTTGAGCTTGGGTGGATCTAAATATTCAAATTACCAACATTATTTGAAAATTATTATTATTCACCTAGAATAGATAGAGATTTTAGGTAAGGCTGGATCTGTATAATACCTTAATGAATAGGTCACATTTCCTGGCCATTTAATACCTGTTTGGTAAGCAGTCGATGCTCTGTATAATGCTTTTGGGTACTTTTTGTTTGCTTGAGTTTCCCGATTCACTGCATTCAGCACTTAATATGATATATTATATCTGTATATTATATATTACCTATGTGTATCTTATATGTCTATTATATGTGTATATTTGGCTTTCAGTAGTTTTGGAAGTTTAATCCTGGAATAGATTTCCAATGTTTAGGTTGAAACGGCTGAACAGGTGGAAAAACCTTAGCCTTATTTCTGTATTTTTCCTGTCCCTCCTCCCTCCTGGGACTCCAAATACAAATATGTTAGGTTGCTTGAAGTTGTCCCATAGCTCACTGATGCTCTTAATTTTTTCCAGTGTTTTTTTTCTCTGTTTCATTTTGGCTAATTTAAAAAACGTACTTACCCTTCATTCTGCAATGTGTAATGTGCTGTTGATCCCATCCAGGGTGTTCTTCGTCTCACACATTATAATGTTCGTTTCTACAAGTGCGTTTGGGTCTTTTTCTCTATCTTCCATGTCTCCAGAGACAATGCTCAATCTTTAGCTTCTGGAACATATGGGATACAGTAACATAAGTGTCCAGATGTACTTGTATGCTAACTCTATCATTTATGTCTTTTCTGGGTTGTTTATGATCGATTTTTATCCCCAATATGTGTCCTAGTTTCTTGCCTCTTCACATCTCTGATAATTTTTGACTGGGTGACAGACATTGTAAGTTTCACTCTGTTGGGTGCTTGATAGTTTTTTATTTCTCTAACTATTCCTGAACTTTGTTCTATCACACTGTTAAGCTACTTGGAAAGGGTTTGATCTCTTCAGATTTTACTTAGTTAGGCATTAAGAACAGTGCTTGAGGGGCGCCTGGGTGGCTCAGCTGGTTAAGCGCCTGCCTTCGGCTCAGGTCATGATCCCAGGGTCCCACATCAGGTTCCCTGCTCAGTGGGGAGTCTGCTTCTCCTTCTCCCTCTGCCCCTGCTCATGCATGCACTCTCTCTCTCAAATAAATAAAAATCTTAAAAAAAAAAAAAGAACAGCACTTGATCTAAGACTGTTTTGCCCCAAGCACTGAGGCAGAACCCAAAGCCTCATGAGTACTCTACCTGAAGCCTCATGAATTGAGGTTGTCCACTCTGGCTGACAGCCCCAGGCACTAATTCTGCCCCATGTGAGCACCCAGTGCCATTCCCTTTAATCCTGGTGGATGGTTCTTTCTCCTGTCTCAGGCATGCTCTCACATGCATGCTCTCTGATCGGTACTCTGCAGGATACTCGAGGGGAATGAGTATTGGAGGCAGCTCTCCCCAGTACCCCGCTCTGCTGGTCTAGCCACCTTGGCCTTCCCGGACTTCCCAGCTCTGTCTTCTCAAGTCAGGGAGACCTCTGAGCTCTGTCTACACCTGCTCCCTGGGCTGCGGCCAGGAAACCCTCACAAGACAGAAAACTGGGACAGTGGGAGCACTCCCCTGATTTGTTTTCCATCTCTGGGGGATCCCTGTCCTTTACTGCTTCATTACGGTGTCTTCACATATGTTGTCTAGTTTTCTGCTTTTTCAGGTGGGAGGGTAATTTTGGTCTCTGTGGCTTCATCTTGGCCAGAAGAAGTCATTTACCCAAGCACTTCTACATCAAAAGACATATAATTGTCTTTTAAGTTACTTTCCCTTTAAATCTCTTTTACCTCCTATAGATTATTTGGAAATTCCATTCTACTCAGGTTCTATGATCCATTTGGTTGATTCAGTGCATGAGGCATTCCAAAACAGTCGTTAAGCCAAGGGGGACTCGGTCTGATGGGGCAAGAATTGTCGCCCTCCCGCCTACAGCGACCCTTACAGTTCACTCTGCATGTGGAGACAGTTTTGAAAGTGAAAGGGGGTGTTGTTAATAATTATATCAGGACCGTGGTTCCAACCAGACTATCCCTGGGGCTGGCGACACATTTGCACCCCACGTCTACTCTGTGTCCATGTGCATCATTACTTAATTCTACAGCCTTTACTGAGCTGGCTCTGTGCCAGGGGCTGGCATTGCCAAGATGAATAAGGCCACGTCCGGCCTGAAGGAGTGGACACAGAGAGAGAAAGCACTTTGCATGATCCAGTGTGATCTGTTCTCCGATAGAGCACAAGGAACTGAATGAAGGCCCAGTGAAGGGCACGTCTAACTCCAGTGGAGGGGTGGTTAGGGCAGCTTCCCAGAGGAGCTGAGTCTTGAAGTCTGTTCACTGGGTACTTGGGATGAGAGGTTGGGGGAAAATGGTATTCTGCTCTGTGTTGGGGCCAAGAACCAGGGGAACAGAGTGTCATTAGAGGTTCATTCTGATTGGCGGAGAACAATGTACATACCATATGGAAAGGAGAGCAGAAAGCAGTACTTACAGAGTGAATATTTAGTGCTCACTTACCCCTGGCTGGATGCAGTTCCAGGCACTTCCAAAATTTAATCTTTATAAGGACCCAGGGAGGGAGGTATTATTATTATTGTCCTCATTTTACAGAGGAGGAATCTAATCTGAGACACAGAGAGGGTAGGTCCCTTGCCCAGGGCCACACAGCAAGTTTGTGGTAGATCCTGGAATTGAGTCCGGAGTCCCTTCATTCTCAACTCCTGAGAGCCAGATGCTAAGAAGCCTCACTATTCGGAGCCGAGCTGTGCTAAAGACAGTGTCCTGCAGGCAACCAGGACCCTCTAAAGCATTTGAAGCCAGAAGTGACTCATCTGAAGATGGTATAAGAAGGCTTCTCCCCAAGAGGAGCATTAACATGGGATTTCGTAGGGATTTCTACTAGGGGCAAGAGGTGGTGAGAGTGTGAGTTAAAGCTGCAGCAGTGGGGATGGACAGGAGGGGGTGCATTTACCTGCTGGCTAGTGTCCTTTGGCGTGGTGAGCACAGTGAAGAGTATAGTCGGAGTCCAGGGAGAGGCCAGGCATTGGGCTTGTGCCCCTGCGTGGACACACGGTTATAGCAGGAGAAGCAGGTGTGTTGGAGAGGGGGATTCCAGGTGAAGACTTCTGCCCCAGCCATGGAGTATCTGAGGGGCTCGTACAAGCGCCAGGCGGAAGTCCAGGAGGCAGTAGGAGACTGAAAACTGGAACTCAGGAGAGTGGTTTGGGCAGGGGGTGTGGGGAGCCGTCAGCATGGGGGAGGCGGGAGAGCTGGCGTTTGGATGAGGCATGTGTAGAGGAGAAGACAGGCGGGGACAAACGCGGGACACCCCTGTTCATGAGGTGCTGTGTGGGTGGGGGCACCTCAAGGGGGCCGAGAAGATGCTGAGGAGAACTAGGGGCCCCCTAGGTACAGATGCAGAAGAGCAACAAGGAGTAAATGAGTAGCTGGAGCGCAGAAAGGTCAAATAAAAGGAAGACTGGATCTGGCACTAGCTGGTCACATGCAGAAGGATCTTGGAGCCAGAAGGAAAATCATGGTGACTTACAGGGTGTCTTAGTTTCCTGGGGCTGCCGCCACAAAGCACCTCAGTCCAGGGGGCTTAAAATAGCAGCAATTTACTCTCTCCTGGTTCTGGAGGCTTGAAGTCTGAAGTCAAGGTGTCAGAAGGGCCATGCTCTCTCTGAAGCCTCTAAGAAAGGTCTGTTCTGTGCTTTTCTCTTAGTTTCTGGTGTTGCCTGCAACCCTTGGGGTTCCTTGGCTTGTAGACGCAATGCCCCAGTCTGTGGCCTTCTCCCTGAGCACTGGCCGTATCTCCTCGCCTCTTCTTAGATTTACTAACTTCGCTAATTACATCTGCAAAGCCCTATTTTCAAACAAGGTCACACTCTGAGCTTTCTGGGAAAAAACATACATTTTGTGTGTGGGGGGGGGCACTGATGACCCCACTACAGGGGTAAATAAGTATCAAGGAAGAGTGTGGACTTTGCTTTAAGAAGCTAGAGAGACAGGAATAAAGAGATTCTTTTCCCCCTAAAATGGGAGAGTCTTAAACTGTTGAATAAATGAAGGAGCCCTAGGGATGGAGAGGTTAAGGATTCCGGGCTGAGAGCGATGGAAGTCCCTGAGGGGCGGGGGCCTGGAGCTCAGGTGCTGGGTCCAAGGTGGGCAGGCAGAACGGGGCGGGGTGGGGAGGAGGGGGCGAGGGGAGCCCCGCAGCTGGACAGGGACGTGTCTGAGGGCACAGGGGACACCAAGCGGGGCGGGATGAGACGTAACAACGCAGCTCTGTGCCTGTTGGAGGTGTTCCGTTCAGCAAATCAAGAGCAGATGTTGGAGTGAGCAGCTGAAAAAACAGCTTGAGAAACGAGTCCTACTTTGTGGGGAGACGATTAGTTAAGGATTCTGGCCTTGGGAACCCAGTCTGTTCGTGCCTGTTACAGAGGTTTGGGGGAGCAGGTTCGGCGTCGATGGGAGAATGATCATGACAGCCAGAGGGAGAAGCCCTGTCATCAAGAAAGCCAGTCCCTGTCTTGGAGACAAGTGTTCACCCAGTGCTGTCGTTACCCTCCATGTAATAATGGTCCTAGATACGGCCATCTGGAGGAGTCCTTATGGCAAAGGACGGAGCGGAGCGGGGAGCATGAAGCCCCAGCGTTGAGATAAAAAGATAACTCAGGGTGGGGCTGGAGGAGGAAGCCGGGGGGCTCTTTCCAGGTCGGCTTGGCATTCAGTCCCCGGAGAGCAGAGCCATCCCCAGCCGTGGGCGGCAGGTTTGCCGAATACTCCCCAAGAAGAACACTTGGCAAATGACCGCATCGCACACGTGCTGGGGAGCCCCTCCGGTCTCTCTTCTGCTTCAACGCCCTCCCCCTTCGCCCCTTAATCTCAGAGTCTGTGGGAGCAATGGGGAGGTTTGAGGAAGACTTACTCCGAATGAAATCCCTAGTGTATTCTGTTTCTCAACTGCAGGGAGAAATGCAGAACAGTGTAAGAGTTGTTACAGAGCTTGTTTCTATCCCATCCGTGTTGGGTCCATCCGTGTAGGAGCCTTTTCTGGATCCAACTATTTAATTGTTGTGGAGCACCTGGCTTAAAATCTGAGCAGATGAAAACCGTTTTAGGAGAGTTGAAATTCTAACCCTTGATGGGCTAAAGCAGCTGAGCCCTGGCCCTGCGTTTTCACACATCTGTTTCAAGGAGCTGCCCCTACCGCCAGAACAGCGGTTCCCAACCAGGGGCAATTTTGTCTCCCAGGGAGGAACATTTGGCAATGTCTGGAGTCCCTTTTGCCCCTTCTATTTTTAAAAATCGTGGCAAGGGCGCCTGGGTGGCTCAGTTGGTTGGGCGACTGCCTTCGGCTCAGGTCATGATCCTGGAGTCCCTGGATCGAGTCCCACATCGGGCTCCCTGCTCGGCGGGGAGTCTGCTTCTCCCTCTGACCCTCCCGACCCTCCCCCCTCTCATGTGCTCTCTCTCTCTCAAATAAATAAATAAAAATCTTTAAAATAAAAAAAATAAATAATAAAAATCGTGGCAAAATACACAGAACGTAAAATTTAGTGTTTCGACCGTTTTTTGGTGGATGGCTCTGAGGCACGTTCACTGTTGTGCAACCATCACCACCGACCATCTCCAGACCCCTTTTCATCTTATATTTTATTTTTTTTTTTAAGATTTTATTTATTTATTAGAGAGAGAGAGCACAAGCAGGGGGGAGCGGCAGAGAGAGAAGCAGGCTCCCTGCTGAGTAAGGAGCCCAACATGGGGCTCCATCCCAGGACCCTGGGATCATGACCTGAGCCAAAGGCAGATGCTTAACCAACTGAGCCACCCAGGCGCCCCCTTCTTTATCTTATAAAACTGAAACTCTGTACCCGTTCGAAGATAACTCCCCATTCCTTCCTCCCCTCCAGCCCCGGGCAACCACCATTCCTTTTTCTGTCCCTATGAATTGGACTTCTTAGAGGTACCTCACACAAGTGTAACCAGACTGTCTGGTGTAGTCACATCTGGGGAAGGGGGTGCTGTTGGCCCCCAGGGCGTCCAGCCCAGGGGATGCCTCTCAACATCCTGCAATGCCCAGAACAACTCCCACAGCACAGCATCGCCCAACCCAAGCATCACTCATACTGAGCCTGAGAAACCCTGAGATCGAAGAGGTCCATTCAGAGTCTCAAGCTGCAGCATCTTAATCAGCAGATAACAGTGGTGCCACAGTAATAAACCATCTCCAGACCTGTGATTTAACACAAACGAGTTTAATTTGTGCTCTGACATGAGGAATCGTTAGTCAGCGACCTGGGCATGGTGAAGTGTGTGGCAGCTTTGAAAGCTTCCATGGGAAGTGGCCACATCACTTTAATCCACGTTTGATTGCCCCGATCAAAATCACATGCCCATGCCTCATTTCAGAGGAAGTAAGGATGTGCATCTTTGTGACTTTGGCCTAAAGATTTTTACATGAGACTGTTGGTTTCTTTCTTTTTTTAAAAATAGACTTCATTTTTTTCAAGCATATTTAGGGTCAGAGCAAACCTGAGTGGAAAGTACAGTTATTTCTATATACCTCCTGCTCCCCCTCCCACCACATGCACAGCCTCCCTCCTTATGAACACCCCCCAACTGGAGCGGGACTTTGGCGATACTGGTGAACCTCCCCTGACACATCATTATCACCCGAAGTCCATAGTTTACAGTAGGGTCCACTCTTGGTGTTATAGATTCTTTGGGTTTTGACAACTATATTAGGATATAATCCACCATTATTCCATCATACAGAGTAGTTTCGCTGCCCTTAAAACTCTCCATGCTCTGCCTATTTATCCCTCCCTCCTCCAGCCCCTAGCAACCACTGATCTTTTCATTGCTTCCATAGTTTTGCCTTTTCCAGAATGTCATGTAGTGGGAATCATACAGTATGTAGCCTTTTCAGATGGGCTTTTCTCACTTAGTAATATGCATCTAAAGTGCTTCCTTGTCCTTTCATGGCTTGACAGCTCATTTCTTTATAGTGCTGAATAATAGTCCGTTGCCTGGATGTACTGAGGTTCATCTACACACCTACTGAAGGATGACTTTGTTGGTTCCCAGTTCTTGATCACTTTTCAGAAAGTGATTTAGCAGCAAATACAATGAAACTTGGGTGATTTGGAAGAAATTTCAGATATTTAAAGGAGTAAATTATTTTTTTTTAAGATTTTATTTATGTATTTATTTGAGAGAGAGAGCGAGAGAGACAGAGCATGAGCAGGAAGGAGGGGCAGAGGGAGAGGGAGAAGCAGGCTCCATGCTGAGCAAGGAGCCTGATGCGGGACTCCAACCCAGGACCCCAGGATCATGACCTGAGCCGAAGGCAGACGCTTAACCGACTGAGCCACCCAGGTGCCCCTAGAGGAGTAAATTCTTATCTTTCATCGGATAGTTCATTTTTGTTTTAAAAGCTTGGTGGGTTTTCATCCTGGCTGCAAACTAGAGTCACTGAAGAGTTCTTAAAAATAATCTGGTGGGAATGCCTGGGTGGCTCAGTCGGTTGGGCATCTGCCTTCGGCTCTGCTCATGACCCCGGGGTCCTGAGATCAAGTCCTGCATGGCGCTGCCTGCTCAGCAGGAAGTCTGCTTCTCCCTCTACCCTTCCCCCTGCTCGTGATCTCTCTCTCTCTCAAATAAACAAATAAAATCTTTAAAAAAAAATACTCTGGTGCTGGGCTCCAAGTCAAGCAATACTAAATTAATTGTTTGGATTTTTTAGGTGCCACAAATATTGAAAATCATTTTTTACACAGAACTCATCCTGGTTGGTGTCAATCTCCTTAGAAATCCAGAGACTCTGTTTTGATAAGGCAGTGGATGAGTAACTCCTGCTTCTATAGCTTTTTGCCTTTCCTCCATGCTGTGACCTAGAACTGTAGGGACCTCAACTGAATCAAATTTTATTCAAGTGTATGAGAATATTTTAAGCTATTTTTTGGTGAAAATCTTGACCCTCCTGGAGGTGCTCTTGAGGCTCACTTCCCAAGTGAGAATAAAAACAGTGGTGGGGCGCCTGGGTGGCTCAGTCGGTTAAGCATCCGACTCTTGATTTCGGCTCAGGTCATGATCTCAGGGACCTGAGATCGAGCCCTACGTCTGGCCCTATGCTGGGTGTGGAGCCTGCTTGAGATTCTGTCTGTCCCTCTCTCCCTGCCCCTCCCCCCGTTCTCTCTCCCCCTCTCTCTAGACAAACAAAAAACAATGGCCATCACTTACTGAACAGCTACTGTGTAACACTCATTGAACTGAACACTTTTACATATAATATTTAATATCCTTTCTTTTAAACTCCAGTTCATGTCCATTATCAGTGTGATAATTCATGTGGAAGCTTATATAAAGTAAGAGAAAGTTTTTTTTACCTTGCTATTAAATGTGGATATTTCTTTTCTTTTCTTTTTTCAAAAATTTTTTATTGTTATGTTAATCCCCATACATTACATCATTAGTTTTAGATGTAGTGTTCCATGATTCATTGTTTGTGCATAACACCCAGTGCTCCATGCAGAACGTGCCCTCCTCAATACCCATCACCAGGCAAACCCATCCTCCCACTCCCCTCCCCTCTAGAACCCTCAGTTTGTTTTTCAGAGTCCATCGTCTCTCATGGTTTGTCTACCCCTCTGATTTCCCCCCCTTCATTCTTCCCCTCCTGCTATCTTCTTCTTCTTCTTTTTTTTTTTTCTTAACATATATTGCATTATTTGTTTCAGAGGTACAGATCTGAGATTCAACAATCTTGCACAATTCACAGTGCTTACCAGAGCACATACCCTCCCCAGTGTCTATCACCCAGTCACCCCATCCCTCCCACCCCGCCCCCCACTCCAGCAAACCTCAGTTTGTTTCCTGAGATTAAGAATTCCTCATATCAGTGAAGTCATATGATACATGTCTTTCTCTGTTTGACTTAATTTCGCTCAGCATAATACCCTCCAGTTCCATCCACATCGTTGCAAATGGCAAGATCTCATTCCTTTTGATGGCTGCATAATATTCCATTGTATATATGTACCACCATCTTCTTTATCCATTCATCTGTCGATGGACATCTTGGCTCTTTCCACAGTTTGGCTATTATGGACATTGCTGCTATAAACATTGGGGTGCATGTACCCTTTTGGATCCCTACTTTTGTATCTTTGGGGTAAATACCCAGTAGTGCAATTGCTGGATCATATGGTAGCTCTATTTTCAACTTTTCGAGGAACCTCCATACTGTTTTCCAGAGTGGCTGCACCAGCTTGCATTCCCACCAACAGTGTAGGAGGGTTCCCCTTTCTCCGCATCCCCGCCAACATCTGTCATTTCCTGACTTGTTAATTTTAGCCATTCTGACTGGTGTGAGGTGGTATCTCATTGAGGTTTTGATTTGGATTTCCCTGATGCCGAGCGATATTGAGCACTTTTTCATGTGTCTGTTGGCCATTTGGATGTCTTCTTTGGAAAAATGTCCGTTCATGTCTTCTGCCCATTTCTTGATTGGATTCTTTGTTCTTTGGGTGTTGAGTTTGATAAGTTCTTTATAGATTTTGGATACTAGTCCTTTATCTGATATGTCATTTGCAAATATCTTCTCCCATTCTGTCGGTTGTGTTTTGGTTTTGTTGACTGTTTCCTTTGCTTTGCAAAAGCTTTTTATCTTGATGAAGTCCCAATAGTTCATTTTTGCCCTTGTTTCCCTTGCCTTTGGTGATGTTTCTAGGAAGAAGTTGCTGCGGCTGAGGTCGAAGAGGTTGCTGCCTGTGTTCTCCTTTAGGATTTTGATGGACTCCTGTCTCACATTGAGGTCTTTCAACCATTTGGAGTCTATTTTTGTGTGTGGTGTAAGGAAATGGTCCAGTTTCATTCTTCTGCATGTGGCTATCCAGTTTTCCCAACACCATTTGTTGAAGAGACTGTCTTTTCTCCATTGGACATTCTTTCCTGCTTTGTCAAAGATTAGTTGACCGTGGAGTTGAGGGTCCATATCTGGCTGGGCTCTCTATTCTGTTCCATTGATCTATGTGTCTATTTTTGTGCCAGTACCATACTGTCTTGATGATGACAGCTTTGTAATAGAGCTGGAAGTCCAGAATTGTGATGCCGCCGGCTTTGCTTTTCTTTTTCAACATTCCTCTCGCTGTGCGGGGTTTCTGGTTCCATACAAATTTTAGGATTATTTGTTCCATTTCTTTGAAAAAAGTGGATGGTATTTTGATGGGGATTGCATTGAATGTGTAGATTGCTCTAGGTAGCATTGACATCTTCACAATATTTGTTCTTCCAATCCATGAGCATGGAACGTTTTTCCATTTCTTTGTGTCTTCCTCAATTTCTTTCATGAGTATTTTATAGTTTTCTGAGTACAGATCCTTTGTGTCTTTGGTTAGATTTATTCCTAGGTATCTTATGGTTTTGGGTGCAATTGTAAATGGGATCGACTCCTTATTTTCTCTTTCTTCTGTCTTGTTGTTGGTGTATAGGAATGCCACTGACTTCTGTGCATTGATTTTATATCCTGCTTTACTGAATGCCTGTATGAGTTCTAGCAGTTTTGGGGTGGAGTCTTTTGGGTTTTCCACATAAAGTATCATATCATCTGCAAGAGTGAGAGTTTGACTTTTTCTTTGCCTATTTGGATGCCTTTGATTTCTTTTTGTTGTCTGGTTGCTGTGGCTAGGACTTCTAATACTATGTTGAATAGCAGTGGTGATAGTGGACATCCCTGCTGCATTCCTGATCTTAGGGGGAAAGCTCTCAGTTTTTGCCCATTGAGAATGATATTCGCTGTGGGTTTTTCATAGATGGCTTTTATGATATTGAGGTATGTACCCTCTATTCCTATACTCTGAAGAGTTTTGATCAAGAAAGGATGCTGTACTTTGTCAAATGCTTTTTCTGCATCTATTGAGAGGATCATATGATTCTTGTTCTTTCTTTTGTTAATGTATTGTATCACATTGATTGATTTGCGGATGTTGAACCAACCTTGCAGCCCAGGGATAAATCCCACTTGGTCATGGTGAATAATCCTTTTAATGTACTGTTGGATCCTATTGGCTAGTATTTTGGTAAGAATTTTTGCATCCATGTTCATCAGGGATATTGGTCTGTCATTCTCCTTTTTGATGGGGTCTTTGTCTGGTTTTGGGATCAAGGTAATGCTGGCCTCATAAAATGAGTTTGGAAGTTTTCCTTCCATTTTTATTTTTTGGAACAGTTTCAGAAGAATAGGTATTAATTCTTCTTGAAATGTTTGGTAGAATTCCCCTGGGAAGCCATCTGGCCCTGGGCTTTTGTTTTTTGGGAGATTTTTGATGACTGCTTCAATTTCCTTAGTGGTTATAGGTCTGTTCAGGTTTTCTATTTCATCCTGGTTCAGTTTTGGTAGTTGATACATCTCTAGGAATGCATCCATTTCTTCCAGGTTATCTAATTTGCTGGCATAGAGTTGCTCATAATATGTTCTTATAATTCTTTGTATTTCTTTGGTGTTGGTTGTGATCTCTCCTCTTTCATTCATGATTTTGTTGATTTGGGTCATTTCTCTTCTCTTTTTGATAAGTCTGGCCAGGGGTTTATCAATCTTGTTAATTCTTTCAAAGAACCAGCTCCTAGTTTCGTTGATCCGTTCTACTGTTCTTTTAGTTTCTATTTCATTGATTTCTGCTCTGATCTTTATTATTTCTCTTCTCCTGCTGGGTTTAGGCTTTATTTGCTGTTCTTTCTCCAGCTCCTTTAGGTGTAGGGTTAGGTTGTGTACTTGAGACCTTTCTTGCTTCTTGAGAAAGGCTTGTATTGCTATATACTTTCCTCTTAGGACTGCCTTTGCTGCATCCCAAAGATTTTGAATAGTTGTGTTTTCATTTTCATTGGTTTCCATGAATTTTTAAAATTCTTCTTTAATTTCCTGGTGGACCCATTCATTCTTCAGTAGGATGCTCTTTAGCCTCCATGTATTTGTGTTCTTTCCGACTTTCCTCTTGTGATTGAGTTCTAGTTTCAAAGCATTGTGGTCTGAAAATAGGCAGGGAATGATCCCAATCTTTTGGTACTGGTTGAGACCTGATTTGTGACCTAGGATGTGATCTATTCTGGAGAATGTTCCATGGGCACTAGAGAAGAATGTGTATTCCGTTGCTTTGGGGTGGAATGTTCTGAATATGTCTGTAAAGTCCATTTGGTCCAGTGTGTCATTTAAAGTCTTTATTTCCTTGTTGATCTTTTGCTTAGACGATCTGTCCATTTCAGTGAGGGGGGTGTTCAAGTCCCCCACTATTATTGTATTGTTGTCGATGTGTTTCTTTGCTTTTGTTATTAATTGCCTTATATAATTGGCTGCTCCCATGTTAGGGGCATAGATATTTACAATTGTTAGATCTTCTTGTTGGATAGACCGTTTAAGTAGGATATAGTGTCCTTCCTCATCTCTTATTACAGTCTTTGGTTTAAAATCTCATTTGTCTGATATAAGGATTGCCACCCCAGCTTTCTTTTGGTGTCCATTAGCATGGTAAATGGTTTTCCACCCCCTCACTTTCAATCTGGGGGTGTCTTTGGTTCTAAAATGAGTCTCTTGCAGACAGCAAATCGATGGGTCTTGTTTTTTAATCCAGTCTGATAGCCTGTGTCTTTTGATTGGGGCATTGAGCCCATTTACATTCAGGGTAACTATTGAAAGATAGGAATTTAGTGCCATTGTATTGCCTGTAAGGTGACTGTTACCGTATATTGTCTGTGTTCCTTTCTGGTCTATATTGCTTTTAGGCTCTCTCTTTGCTTAGAGGACCCCTTTCAAGATTTCCTGTAGGGCTGGTTTTGTGTTTGCAAGTTCCTTTAGTTTTTGTTTGTCCTGGAAGCTTTTTATCTCTCCTTCAATTTTCAATGACAGCCTAGCTGGATAGAGTATTCTTGGCTGCATATTTTTCTCATTTAGTGCTCTGAATATATCCTGCCAGTCCTTTCTGGCCTGCCAGGTCTCTGTGGATAGGTCTGTTGCCAATCTAATGTTTCTACCCTTGTGGGTTACATATCTCTTCTCCCGAGCTGCTTTCAGGATTTTCTCTTTGTCTCTGAGACTCGTAAGTTTTACTATTAGATGTCGGGGTGTTGACCTATTTTTATTGATTTTGAGAGGGGTTCTCTGTGCTTCCTGGATTTTCATGCCTGTTTCCTTCCCCAAATTAGGGAAGTTCTCTGCTACAATTTGCTCCATTATACCTTCTGCCCCTCTCTCTCTTTCTTCTTCTTCTGGGATCCCAATTATTCTAGTGTTGTTTCGTCTTATGGTATCGCTTATCTCTCGAATTCTGCCCTCGTGATCCAGTAGTTGTTTATCTCTCTTTTTCTCAGCTTCTTTATTTTCCATCATTTCATCTTCTATATTACTGATTCTCTCTTCTGCCTCATTTATTCTAGCAGTTAGCGCCCCCCATTTTTGATTGCACCTCATTAATAGCCTTTTTGATTTCTACTTGGTTGGATTTTAGTTCTTTTACTTCTCCAGAAAGGGTTTCTCTAATAACTTCCATATTTTTTTCAAGCCCAGCTAGTATCTTTAAAGTGATGATTCTGAACTCTAGATCTGACATCGTACTAATGTCCGTATTGAGTAGGTCCCTGGCAGTCGGTACTACCTCTTGTTCTTTTTGTTGAGGTGATTTTTTCCGTCTTGTCATTTTGTGCAGAGGAGAATAGATTAATGAGAGAACAAAATGCTAGCAGAGTAACAACGTCCCCAGAAAATATACTCTAAACAAATCAGAAAAGACTTGAAGCAGTGGGAAAAGAAAGGGAAAGAGAGAAAAAAGAAAAAGAAAAAGAAAAAGATAAAAACAAAAACAAACAAAACAAAACAACAACAACAACAAAAAAAAAACCAGAATGTGATCAAATATGATCAGGCTGGTATATAGATCAGTGCCACACACTAGATTTGGGGTGTATTTTGGTCTTTTAGAAGAAAGTGCCTCCCAAAATTTTGAAGAAAGAAAAACTTATATATGTACAAAAATAAGGGTTGATATGATGAAGGGATGGAATATGACTGTAAAGATGGAAAGTATAAAAAATTTTATAAAAGGAATTGATAAGAAGTTGTTTGAAAAAAAGAAAGAAGAGGATTTAAAAAAAGAGAAAAAAAAGGGAGAGGATGTGATCAGGCAGGGGAATAGAAAACACCATATACTAGAGATTTAGGGTATATTTTAATCTGTTAGAAGAAACTATCTCAAAATTTTAAAGAGAGAACAACTTATATATATAAGCCAAAAATACGGGTAACTACTATGAAGGGATAGAATATGACTCTAAAAATGAAAAATAAAAATGTTTTTTTTAAAAAAAGGGATTGATAAGATGTTGGTTGAAAAAGGGAAAAAGAAAAATTCAAAAAGAAAAAAAAAGAAAAAAAGACAGTTAAAAAAAAATTAACTTTGAAAGACTACAGAATCATGGTAAAAAAGCCATGAATTCTACGTGCAGTAGTCCCCTAGAGCTGGAGTTCTGCCGTTCT
Source organism: Neomonachus schauinslandi (assembly GCF_002201575.2). Lineage (NCBI taxonomy): Eukaryota > Metazoa > Chordata > Mammalia > Carnivora > Phocidae > Neomonachus > Neomonachus schauinslandi. Next base: position 10,988,390 of record NC_058415.1, read on the forward strand.
CATTGATGGGTAAACTTGGCCTTGGCTGGCTGTTCTCGCTGATCTTCTGGGGAGGGGCCTGTTGCCGTGGTTTCCAAATGTCTCTGCCGGAGGCGGAATTGCCCCGCCCTTGCCCCCTCCCGGGTAAGTAATCTGCTCGGGTTTGCTCTCCGGGGCTTTTGTTCCCTGCGAGCTTTCCGTACAGCTTTGGAGGCGGAGAGTGAAAATGGCGGCTTCCCAATCTCCAACGCGGAGGAGCCGAGAACTTGGGGCCCCGCTTCCAAGTGAGCCCCCAGAGAAAAGCCGTCAGTTACTCCCGTCTCCCCGGTCTCCAGCCGCACTCCGTGCTCACCCGGCCCATGACCGAGTGTTTCTATCTCTGGCACCCGACGCGTTGTGGAGTCTCCAAACCCAGCAGATCCCTGCGGTGCACTCCCGCGCGGCTCCTCCCGGGGGAGGAAGGTGAGTCTCCCCGGATCTGCCGCTCGTTGGGTCCCTGCTGGAGGAGCAGGGGCCCGACTGTGCCGCGGATCACGGTTTATGGCAACCCCGAGCTGAGAGCCCGCGCCTGGGCTCCGCCTCTGCAGCCGGCTTCCCTGCTCCGATACCTGGGCGCTCTGCCACACTCAGGCACCCCCGGTCTTTCTGTGACCCCGAGGGTCCTGTGACCACACTGTCCCACGAGGGTTCCACCCCCCCGCTTAGCCACCGGAGTGACGTCCCTCAGCGGAGCCAACTTCTAAAAGTTCCGATTCTGTGCCCCGCGGCTCTATCACTTGCCAGAAGCGGCCGCCGGAGGCCCCTCCCCCACCGTCTATCCTCCCGAATATCTCCTCGGATTCACTTCTCCGCACGTCCTACCTTCCAGAAAGTGGTCGCTTTTCTGATGAGAGAGTTGTTGCTCTTCTTTTCTTCGATCTCCTGTTGAGTTTGTAGGTGTTCAGAATGGTTTGATCCCTATCCAGCTGAATTCCTGAGAGGAGACGGAATCCAGGTCTCCTACTCCTCCGCCATCTTGCTCCGCCCCCCTGGATATTTATTTTCTTAAGACCCATATATATTTTCTACTTTTAACTTATGAAAAATTTTTTATCGAGGTACACTTGACGTAACATTGTATTATTTTCAGGTGTACAGTGTATTCGATATTTGTATATATTGTGAAATGATCGCCACAGTATATCCCGTTAACATCCACCACCATATGTAGTGAACATTTTTTTCTTGTGATAATAACTTTTGATTCTTTATTTTTTATTTTCATTATTTTAAAAGATTTTATTTATTTATTTGACAGAGAGAGACGGCGAGAGAGGGAACACAAACAGGAGGAGTGGGAGAGGGAGAAGCAGGCTTCCTGCTGAGCAAGGAGCCTGATGCGGGGCTTGATCCCAGGGCCCCAAGATCACGACCTGATCCGAAGGCTTAATCGACTGAGCCACCCAGGCGCCCCAGTTCTTTCTTTTTAAAACTTACTTATCTGAGAGAGCGTGAGCAAGATGCGCTCACACCAGTTGGGGGAGGGGCAGAAGGAGAGGGAGTGAGAATCTTAAGCAGACTTCACCCTGAGTGGGGAGCCCAACGCTGGGCCTGATCTAATGACCCTGAGATCATGACCTGAGCTGAAACTGAGAGCTGGCTGCTCAAACTGCCGAACCACCCAGGCGCCCCATAACTTTCAATTCTTGACACAAGCGTGCAGGTCTGGTATTTTTATCACCATGCAGACTTGAGCTTCAAAGCCCTATCCAGAAATTCAAAAATCTCTTGCTCTTTTTATTATAACATGCAGCCTAAACTCAGGGCAATTCAAAACAATTTGGAGTCCAAACTTTCCTGCCAAAATCTAAGTTCTGATGTTTGCATTTCTGAGCATAATGTTCATGGCTTCCTGTTGACTTAGCAGCACTTCCAGAAGCATTTTGGGCCCTCTGACAGCAAGCAAGCCCTCAGCCACCATGCTCCTGGGAGAGACTATCTGATAGATATATTAACTTTCCAGGCTTCTAGCGTCCCTAAACACGGTCTATGCTGTGATAGCCTCAGAAGGAATATCTCTGATGAAGTTATTTCAGATATAACTCTAGAAAAGCCTTCACAAGAATAAATGTTACTATTATGCCCTCCACTTGTATTGAGAATAAGCCCCAAATGGTATCACCAGGTGCTCTTCCCATGGCAAGTACCACAAAAGGCTGAGACAGGGGGCTTGAGAAATAGCTTTTAACAATGTCCAGGGGCAAACAAATATATGAACAAAACCATGAGGAGCGCCTGGGTGGCTCAATTGGTTAAACATCTGCCTTCGGCGCGGGTCATGATCTCAGGGTCCTGGGATTGAGCTCTGCATCGGGCTCCCTGCTCAGCGGGGAGCCTGCTTCTCCCTCTCCCTCTGCTGCTCCCCCTGCTTGTGCTCTCTCTTCCTTTCTCTCCATCTCAAATAAATAAATAAAAACATTCTCATTGTCTTCAAAGGAAATCCAAACTTCTTTAAAAAAAAAAAGCATGATTCCTCAGATTGGGCATGAGAATGATTTTCAAAGGAGGGAAGGATGCTCACATGCTCACTTGAGGCAGAATACTAAGGAGCGAGAATCAGTAGCTGAGACCCCAGTGGTCACTTCGGACCTTGTGCAGAAGGGAAAGGGGCTTAAGGTGGTGATTTCATGTGGAGGGTTGGAGGGTTGGAGGGTGGGGGAGTAGTCTTGGAGCTTTGTTTGCATAGTAGGCTCACCATTTTCCCACCTACTGTGTATTTATTTGGGGTGACTTTGGGAGCAGGTCATTGGAGTTTATGAGGGTCTAGAGTCCCTCAGATATCCTGGGGTACCATCACTGTGAGATACGGAGTCAGAAGAAGACAGAATCACTGATCATGACATCAAGACATTTGGTAGAACGAGTGAAAAGGAAGTTGTGTTGGTAACACGTATCTGAACCAGGTTTCTATAACATTTAAGAACATAGAATTGAAGATATTTTCCATAATGTTGGTAAGTCCCCTGTTGTAGGGCCCATGTCATAAAGCCCCATTTTAGCTCATAGTCTCTGGCCGACTAGGACAGTTCCTCTCATCCATTTTCGGCTTCTAAAATTTTGTTGACTTCTCTCTTCTGCTGACAGTTCATCTCCAAGTTTCTTTGTCCTTATGGGCTTCAGTCATGAGAAACTCCCCTTCATGGTTTTGGGACAAAGTTGACACAAAGAGTTGTGTTCAGTCTTCCATGTTTTTCCATAGGACTTAGGAATCTCTCCTGGTCCTGCTCTGAATCTGGACGTTTGTGTCCTTCTCTCTCTCTCAATAGAAATGCCAGTGTCACGGGCTGGCATGGGCTTGTGTTCTTGACTTCAGGAAGGTTTGGACCAGGCTGGAGTGGCCAAAAGATGACATGTTCTGAGAGGTGAGTGGCTTCAGTGCATCCCAGGTATGCTCACCAGGGCCCTGCCACCTCGTAGACCGTCACAAGTGCTATGATGGACGAGCACCTGGTCCCGGAGAAGTCAAGGCAGGAGAGGATATAAAGGAGGGTTCAAGGAGTTTCAAAGTTTGCGTTGGCGAAGGTCCCTGCTACAGAGCACCAGACTGCAAGGGGTTGAGGGATGGGAGGAGACAACACGGAGTGGTGTGGGCACACACAGAGAATTCCAGATGTTGGCCAGAGTCGAAGTCCAAGAGGAGAGGGAGGCTGGAGGCTGGAGGGAGAGAAGTCAAAGAGTATGTTTTAGGAGGGAGAAGTGTCTTGTTTGGCTTGTGGGGGGATGAGCTAATCTTGCATAATGGGATTAAAGTTTTCTTTGCTTTTATCTCTGAGACTTCCATCTTTCATCTTTAAAACAGGGATTAGAAAGAATTTGTCATAGGTTTATGAGGATTAAATAGGAAAATGCAGGAGTAACGCTTAGTATAGTGCTTGGAACATTATAAACGTGTAACACATGGTACTTATTTTTAATATTTTATTGCTACAGATTTGTGAAGGGCTCATTCCAGAATCTTGAAAATATTGCTTACATTTAAAATCTTGGTATATTATATTTATCACTTTATGGGGTACAGTTGATAAATAAATAGGATTTCACATATTTTGAAAGATTGGGCTGGAAACAGGTCCAAAGAAGCATTCTTTTTATCTCTCGTGTACATGTGGAAATTATACATTTTAATTAAGTGCTATTACATGAGCCAAATTCCCTCCTCATGCATGTTGGTGGGAGTTTCCCTTTTGGGAGGGAGAATTTGGTTTGGGACTTACTACGTACATCTGCAAAAGGAGTAAGGAAGAGCAAGAACAGGACATTCTCTGATAAGCAATTTGACTGTTTTTTCATTTTGACCTGTAATCTGTAATCCAAGATTGGGGTAACTTTTTTACTTATTAAGAAAGAAACCCTTTTCTATAGGCTGGAATGATCTTGTTTAAGCAAGGATAAATCATAGATGATAGAGAGACTTTTCTCTTGGAGTAGTCCATCTCTGTGCTTTTTAGTGCAAACTTCATAAAAAAAAAAAGAGCCAAAAAATGGGGGTGGGTGGGGTACAGTCAGGAAACCAAGGAACAAAATCTTTTTCTTTTTAAAGAAGACACCTGTGATGCCAACTAGTGAGCGCGGCCACATGGGGCGGAAAGGAATTAGTTACAGTCCTAAACGAGGGATAAATGCATCTGGTGTCAGATTAACTCCAGCAAATAGTCTTGCTTAGTCCAGAAAGCTCCAACTCAAAAGCATGCTGATTTCAGCGTGAGAAACGGATGTGTGAAGGCAACTTTTCAATAAGCCCAGTGTGATGGGTGCATCTTAGGTGGACATAAAGTAACATCAGTAGGTCTTAAAAACATGATGTTGAGTGCAACAATAAGAAAAAAGACTTTATATGATGCTATTATATCATTTAAAGCCACGTGGGCACACAATAACCCTACCGATTTCTCCAGAGATGCACGCATTTAAGGACATATATCAGAGAGGTTACCTAAGAGGCAGGGGGGAGGGGGGATCAGAGATAAGAGGGGGAAGAATAAAACAAGAGAGGGGCTTTGCACAGACTGATAATGATAATGTGCTGTGAATTAACTACGATTTTAAAAGAGAGAAGTCTTGTAGTCTTGGTCTTCTCCTTGTGGCCGTATCATCGGTCTGATGCAAAGGCAAAGAAATTTCAGGCAAACATGCTCTCCTAGTGGTAACGGGTTCTAGGATTCCTCAGAGCGTTTTGGGATGGCTTCCAGAACATAAAACCAACCAAAGGAGCATTGGTTTCAGCCAAGTGTCAGAAGCAGGGCACCACCTGCGTCAGAACTCCAGGGGGGCGCTCCTCACACAAGCAGGGGATGGCTGCGACCTGCCCACCTGGGCTGGAACCCTGAGCCCCACTCCTGCTTTTTCAGGGGCTGTCTCCCAGGGTATTTTTACGACTTATGTTTGGACCTCGTTCTGGTGGAAAAGTTATTTTATGAAGGATGAAAATAAGCAAGCTCGGAAGTATGTCATGGCATTTTTACAGTGAGAGAAATAGGAATATACGAGAGCATGGATGGAATACCTTAAATATTGTATGACTCAGGTTTTTTTCCCCCATTCATAAGATGCTTGCTTCAGCTACCTCTTGTCTATTGGCCTAGAAGAGTTCTTGGAATGAGTTTGAGCTTTGATCTTGTATGGTCCATCTAGCAGGGATTCTCAAAATGCAGCCCTTGGACCAAAAGCACCAGCATGGAACTTGTTAGAAATGCAAATTCTCAGGCCCCACGGGAACCTCTTAGAACCACAAACTCTGGGGGTAGGGCCGGACCATCTGTGGTTTCACTAGCCCTCCAGGTGGTTCTGAGCCAGTTAAAGCTCTAGACCAACTGATCTAGACCCCTGTGTCTTAATGTTGGCTGTACAGACTTTCCTCATTTGTAACCTGCCAGCTTTTTATAAGCCAAGGAGTTTTTAAAAACCCCCAGGCCAAACCATAGACTCCTACATCGGAATCTCTAAAAGGTAGGGCCCAGACATCAGTATTTTTTGTTTCTCCAGATGATTCTAATATGCTGCCAAGTTAGAGAACCGTTGTTCCAGAACAGGGCTTCTCAAACCTCACTGTTCACTTGAATCAACAGAGATCATGTTATAATACAAGTTCTGATTGAGTAATGGGATGGGGCCTGAGCTTCTGCATTTTTTACAAGTCTCCAGGGCATACTGCTGCTTCCGGATCGCCAACCACACTTGGAGAAACAAGGACATGGGGTTAGTGCTCTTTCCTTAGAGGAAAGAGCATTAACTGAGGGTTAGTAGATCCGTGTTAGAGGGTGGAGGAGGAGGGGCAGTCTTCTCATTGAGAAGGCACTTTGAGACTGGAAAACAAAGCTGGCGACTCCATACAAGATACACAGAATTTTATTCAGGATAACTTCCTGGCGAGGGGATCATGCGAGTGACAACCCAGGGCTATGCAGCTATTCCCCACAAAGTCTGGACCTTAGTCCACAGATTTTATAGAGCAACGGGACATGCAGAAGAGCATTGTAGTGAGATCAAAGGGTTCACATGCCCCTAACTGACAGTTAACTTTTCATTAGATCTCGTGGTACCATTTGTGTCAGGAAGAAGAAAGACTGTTATTTTTTACAAATTTACAGAGGGCCAAAGCAAAGCTCCCCCCCCATCCTGGCCTTGGCAGGTATATCTAAGGTACATATATTAATCACCAAGGGGCCCAGAGCAAGTAGCCCCAAGAGAGGACATGACCAAGATGGCGGGCCAAAGATGGAGTTGGTACCGTCCGCCCTCCTATACCTGGCTTCCTGGTCATGGTTTACGTTTATCTGGTGGCCATCTTGCTTGGACTGCCACCTCAGTTCTCCGGGCCAACGTCTGTCCTCCTTACTTCCCTCATAGGGATGTTGAGAACACTGAATGAGTAATGCAGAGTTGTTTCCCAGGTGTGGGCATGTAGCCCATGAATTTAGAGAGTGTGTGGAGAAATAGTTAACATTTTTAATAGTTGTGAGTTTATTGTTATGAGTACTTCACTTAAAGCAAGTGATACTGGCCTTCAATATATAGCAGCTATAAAGCTACCTTTTATTTTTTTTAAAATATTTTATTTATTTATTTGAGAGAGAGAGCACAAGTGGGGTGAGGGTCAGCGGGAGAAGCAGACTCCTTGCTGAGCAAGGAGCCTGATGTGGGACTCGATCATGACCTGAGCAGAAGGCAGACCCGAAACGACTGAGCCATCTGGGATCATGACCCGAGCTGAAGGCAGACCCGTAATGACTGAGCCACCCAGCGCCCTAAAGCTACCTTTTAAAAGACATGTTACTTGCACTTAGAAAGTGAGGCCATTTAAATAAATAATAGTAGAGGTCATCAACAGACAAAATTAATGAAGGTAGGATGGGAATGACTCAAGTTTGGGAAATGCTGAGAAAGCAGACACAGGAAGAGTTATGAGAGCTTAATAAAAAAAAAAATAGCCCTTGAGTTTGATTGGCGAAATGAGATTATATGTTACGTCATTTGAGGGATAGGCATTCTGCAACACTCATGTTGCACTCAGGAGTGATGGACTCATTATTCAAAAAAATATTTTTTGAGTGCTTGCTTTACACTGGGTACTCTTTTGGTCACTGGGGAGAGAGACAGAAACAAATCATTTATGTCTACAAGGAAATTATAGAAAGGCAAGAGGTCATGAAATAAACCATAATATGCACTTTTTAATTTAATATTTCATTATCAAATATGAAAAAAAAGTCTTGCTCACTAACAGCTAGGAAAGCTGCCGTAACAAAATCATTCATGCACAAATCACAATTAGGGAAAGTCAAAAGTTTCCATTCTGACAAATTCTAATGGATTGGCCACATTTACCAGACATAGGGAAAGGAGCCAGGCTCCCATGCCTGGGCTGATTTCTTTTTTTTCTTTTAAAAGATTTCATTTATTTATTTGACAGAGACACAGCGAAAGAGCAGGGGGAGTGGGAGAGGGAGAAGCAGGCTTCCTGCTGAGCAGGGAGCCTGATGTGGGGCTCGATCCCAGGACCCTGAGATCATGACCTGAGCCGAGGGCAGTCGCTTAACCATCTGAACCACCCAGGCGCCCCAACCTGGGCTGATTTCTTGAACTAACTAAATGGTCTTTGTGTAGTTATGTTATAAGGATGCTTTGTGACAGTCCATTAGGACAGAGCTCAACGAATCTGAAAGTCACTGACTCTGACTCAAAATAAGAATTTCTAAGATTCCTAAATGAGGAGGCAGGAAGGAATCTAGCATAATTCAACCATAGCTTGTGGTCCTCAGCCTCTGCCTCTGAGCCTGTGTGGGGCTTGTCGACTGGTCATTTTCTGTTTTATTTGTTTAACACTTTGGGAACAAATGACTCAACCTCCTCTGGGCTTCAGTGTCCTCACCTGTGAAATGACACGATCGGGCAGTCACCAGGTTCTCTTTAGATGTAACATTTTGGTATCTATGATTTTAAATTTGAGGAGGGATGTCTAATGGGGAATACAGAGGGGAAGAGCCGAGGGCTTATTAAAAGTGTAGTTAGACGCTGAATTGTAAGAACAGCATTTTCTAATAGTGTCTTTGTCCAGTCAAGGTTTATGATCCCATCTGATTATAGCACCTGGAGGAGGGGGTGTGTTAAAAATAAAAATGAGATAAAAAAATACTTTATTTGAACTTATTCATAATGCTGATTCTTCTCTTCGATCTGAGGGTGTTAAAGCTGTTGAAAATGTGCCCTGAACTGGGTCTATCCAGACAAAGTGAAGGCGGAGTCAATGTGAGATGAATTTAATGTAGCCAGTAAAAAGAGTGACGTAAGCGCCCCCTCTTTCACCAACATCCATATAGAAATGGACAAAGAAAAATTCTCCATTTTTAATTGTAGGGCTTGGGTAATTGAAATGCAGCCATACTGGCTTGTGCCTCTCCATTCTGGCTTGCTCGAATATAGAGGCATGGAGAGGACTTCCAGGCAAGCCTCCCTCGCCTGTAACCTGCCATCTGGAGACAGAGGTCTAAGATTTATCTTACTTTAACCAAGAAGGAGCCAAAGGGAGGATGGAAATCTGATGGCTTCGTTGCTCCATGTGGAAAAGAAACAGACTGGGTGAATTTGTGTAGGATCCCCAAGGAGAAAGCGTCTTTGTGCTATATTTCTTTTTGACCTGGAAACCCTGAAAGCAAGTCAGTTACAAGCTGGAAGAGGCAGTGCCTCAGGTCTGGATTTGTTTGCGTTTCGAGGAGAGCCTTGATTAGAGAGGAAGAAATGCTTTATTTATATACACCAGATGGAATTCAGGGTTCCCTGCTCTGTCTTTGCAGGCACCAAGAGCCTCTTGATGAAAATCAGTCGGCTCAATTAGGAGTCGTTCCTTGTTCAGCAGAACCTGATATTAACATTTCCTCCGCAGGATTTGCTGGCATCTGTGCGTTCCCTTCAAGTGATGACAAACTAATTGCGTTGCTTTCCTGTCACCAGCACAGTCTTCCTGCAGAGACGGGGGTGGGGGTTGGGGTGGGGGAGGTCAGTCTTTCTGATGAGCCAGGTCCCCAGCTGGCTTTCCTTTGCTGACACGGACTGGCTCGGTTGCACTGAACGGCTCCTTACTGTAGGTGGTGCTGTTGGACCATCTTCCTCGTGTGCACGTGCCATCCGCACCCTCCGTGCTTTCAGAGGCTGATTTTTTTTTTTTTTTTAAGATTTTATTTATTTATTTGACAGAGAGACAGCGAGAGCAGGAACACAAGCAGGGGGAGTGGGAGAGGAAGAGGGAGAAGCAGGCCTCCCGCCGAGCAGGGAGCCCCATGCGGGGCTCGATTCCAGGACCCCGGGATTATGACCTGAGCCGAAGGCAGACACTTAACGACTGAGCCACCCAGGCGCCCCAGAGGCTGATTTGATACCAAAAGGCCTATTCCTTTTGTCTACTAAAATAAACTTTCTTCTATGATACTCTCCTCCTACTGAGACTCCGTGGGGGCAACTCTGACTCCTCGTAGTTTGCAATCCTGAGATTTCTCTTAAATGTGATAAAAAATTAAGTGAGCAGTATGGGTGACGCAGTGGTGCCTTCTGGACATGGCTTTCTGTTCAAACCTGAGAGGGAAGGGGAGGGTTGTGGGGCCGCCCACCCAGCGGCGGGGCAGCGGGTGATGTCAACAGACAGCGTAGGAGCAATGGGGGAGGGGACCACTAAGGGCAGAAAGTGAATGATCATTTTTATATAAAAGAAGTCAAGGGGCGCCTGGGTGGCTCACTCAGTTAAGTGTCTGCCTTCGGCTCAGGTCATGATCCCGGGGTCTTGGGATCGAGTCCCGCATCGGGCTTCCTGCTTGGCAGGAGGCCTGCTTCTCCCTCTCCCACTCCCCCTGCTTGTGTTCCCTCTCTCGTTGTGTCTCTCTCTGTCAAATAAATAAAATCTTAAAAAAAAAAAAGAAAAGAATTAAAAAAAGGAAAAAAACGGGGGAGGGGGGAAGCCCAGAAAGGTGCAAGAAAAGGAGAAAAGAAGATGTGCTTTGATGATGAGCCAGAGAGGCCATTATGGGCTGATTCCACTTTTTAAGCCATACCATAAAAAAAACCTGTATGTATGCATGTATTTTAGGATAGTTGCATGTATGTGTGTATTACTTTTATAATCAGCGAATGGATTTACTTCCTTTTCTCTCATGGGCTCCTTCCCCCAGTCACTGACCCCTGGCGGTCCTCTTTACCTTCTTCCTCTTCCCAGAACCCCTCAGGACAGCTGAGCCTCATTACCCTGGCTCCAGGACGGTTCTGCTGGGTAAACATTGAATCTCCAAGTAGCTCGCCTTTTAGAGAAAGTAAGTCATGTTTTTAAACTTTGTAGTCTGCAGTGCTTATCTCATATGAATATAAGACATTAGACTTGTTATTATTTTTTTTTTTCCACAAAGGAGTGAGTTCAGTGGTGGAGGTCATTGATAAACTTGTTTTTCCCTCAGCGTCATCAGTCAAGGTTCTGTGGCCCTAGTAAGGGGGTGACCACTGGGCTGGCCCCTCCTGCATAACATATCCGTACCATTTTTTTATAGAACGAAAAGTCGGGGGGCGCCTGGGTGGCTCAGTCGGTTAAGCGACTGCCTTCGGCTCAGGTCATGATCCTGGAGTCCCGGGATCGAGTCCCGCATCGGGCTCCCTGCTCGGCAGGGAGCCTGCTTCTCCCTCTGACCCTCCCCCCTCTCATGAGCTCTCTCTCTCTCTCATTCTGTCTCAAATAAATAAATAAAATCTTTAAAAAGAAAAGAAAAGAAAAGAAAAGTCGGGAGCCTTGGTGTGGGGCAGTCTGGTAGGAGAGAGCTGGTATACTTGGTTTCCTCCTGTCACACGTTTGGTGAAATGAATTAGACTTTTAAATCAGGAGATTCAGCGAGATGCGTTAGGTCTGTGCGCAAAAGCAGTGGAGGATTTCCAGCTGGCTGGGCGTATGCTATGGAAATGTCTTGCTAAATCAGGGTCTGGTGGATTGTTGCTCTCCTGGCGGGCTGTTTCTTGCAAATAAGCTGTGGGTTGCATACAGAATGGAGTGAGCAGGGAGCATAAGCATTGTCTTGCTTGTAGGAAGACCTGGGGGTTCAGATGTTTTTCATTAGGAGCTGGTTGTGAGCTTTTTCAACTTAAAGGAAAGCAGCACTTTTAGTAGGAAAAGTCTCCCGAGCCGTGTCTTCTGTTTCCAGAGACTCTCCGTCAGGGAGGCAGGTTTTAGCATAAAGGGTTGTTAACGGGGGACTTTGTGCAACGGAAACCCTATGGGAGGATGGGAAAGATGGAGAAAGAGGTGGTTATGGATTTCAACACTTTATTTAGAAGCTGTCAGTTTTACAATAACCAGCTAAGACAAAGGCACTCACTTTGGATGAAAACGTTGCCTTCCTTTGCAACTATAGATAGCTTTGTGCTAAGACTCACGCGGCAATGCACCCCCCCCCCCGCACCTCAACTGATGACTGCTTTTTCTGGTTGTACAAACAATATCCAAATTATCAGGCAAATATTTGTCTCAGAAATAAATATTTTATACCATATTGAGCCAATCACCAGCGCTTTCCAAGGTAAGGCCTGACCTCTCTTCTCCCTCCATTTGTAATTTGTTTGTTGGAATCAGCTTCGCGTCGGTTCTGTGGATTGGCTCTGATGTCACCTGAAAGAAGCTCTTCAACATCCTTTTTAAACAGAAAACACAATTTGGCCCGTTGTTTCTGAGTTCACATATGGGTTTTCTTGCCTGTGGATACCAGGGACTTTCTTGGATGTTGCTGTATTAAAGGCTGGGTTATATCAGACGCTTGAGACACTTGGGGGTGGGGGGTGGGGAGGTGCGGCAGGACTGCCCAGGACTCAGGATATAGGCTGGCAGGTGTTACCGCAAGTGATCTAGGCAAACTCAGAGCCTTCAGGTTCCCATGTGGGAGAATTAACTGCCCACAGTCTGCTTGGCAATGTGTGTCCAAAGAAGAGCCAGATGCATATTGGATGAAGGGACCAAATCAACAGTCATCATCATATTAAAAACAATTCAGATGGGCTAGTCGTCTGGTGGCGGGTCAGGGGCTGAACCTAGTAGAACAAAGTTAGGGAGGTTCAAGGGAAAGCCCCCCAGGTAGGTTTTCTTTGTCACCTCCTGTCTGGTCTTTCAGTTTCTTGTCCCCATTGCTCAAGGATGCTCCCTGCTTGCTCGGTCTGCTTCAGTGCCTTGCCTTTAGGAAACGGGGACTGGCAAGTTTCCTGGCTGCTGGCATATGTTTAGCCTTCCAAGAGTTCTGTTTTTATTTTAATTAGGGATTTCTTGGATAAGAGCAGACCTTTCAGGGTGGCTCAGTCGTTAAGCGTCTGCCTTCGGCTCAGGTCATGATGGATCAAGCCCTGCATTGGGCTCTCTGCCCAGCGGGAAGCCTGCTTCTTCCTCTCCCACTCCCCCTGCTTGTGTTTCCTCTCTCACTGTCTCTCTCTCTGTCAAATAAATAAATAAAATCTTAAAAAAAAAAAAAGCAGACCTTTCTAAGATCCTAAGTAAAAAATCTGAAATGGTGAAATTTCATATGACATGGAGAGAGAGTTTTGGGCAACTTGGCTTTCCAAGTGAGCCTGACATGTGAATGACTGCTTCTTTAGTGCCTCAATTATGCCTTTAATTTAGGAGATTAATTCTTCTTCCACTTTTTCCAGTATTTGGGACAATATATGTAGTGGTTAGAATTGAATCAGGGTTGTGCTGTTTACTAGCTGTGTGACCTTGGGCAAGTCACTTAATCTCTCCAAACCTCAATTTGTACAATAGAAGTAATAATGATATCTTTTCAAAGAGTCATTTTTTTTTTTAGAATTATTTATTTATTTTAGAGAGAGAGCGTGTGCATGAGTCGGGGAGGGGCAGAGGGAGAACGAGAGAGAGAGAATCCTCCAGCAGACTCCATGCTGAGTGTGGAGCCTGACACGGGGCTCGATCCCAGGACCCTGAGATCATGACCTGAGCTGAATTCAAGAGCTGCCTGCCTAGCTGACTGAACCATCCAGGTGCCCCTTTTCAAAGAGTCTTTGAAAGAGTTTTTGTGAGCTTCAAATGGGTAACACACACACACACACACACACACAATCTCCTTGTTCTTATGTACATAGGATATTCTTGAAATATAATAAAAAATCTGGAAACATTTGGTTGCCTCCAGGGAGTTAAGCAGGGATGGAAAACTTTTCATTGTATCCTCTTCCTTATTTTTGGAATTTTGGACCATATGAATGCATAACGCAGATAAAATATTAAAATTAAAACATTCCTGAGTAACTTACCAGGAATTTGGTTAACATAAAGAAATGCCACCTTGCTGGTGGCTTGCTTTTACTCAGTGCAGGCCACTGATGAGCGCTTCTTAGAGCTTACTTCACTTAATCCTCACAAATATTATGTGAGGAAGATGCTCTAGAGGGATTCATGGTTAGGATATCAAATTAAGGTGGTTTGGCAGCTATCTTATGTATACATAATAACTTTAAAAAGCATTTGTGTTATACAACATTTCAGACATATGGGAAAATAGAAGTATCTTTCTCTAATTATTTAAAATGTTCATAAGGGGTGGCTATGGAACTTTTCATCCAAATTGGGATACTTTTGAGAGAGAAGGGGCTGCTGGTGAGGATCATGCTGGTGTAACAAAGGTAAACTCAACAGCTCCAGGTAAACTGGATTGGAGGGTCAGTTGGAAATCAAGCATTACCATACTGTTGAAGTCCCCACTTGTGCCTCTTCCTGGCCCATGTTACCACTGCCCCCCAAGTCAGCCATGATCTTGCCATAAACGTGCACGCTGTTCACAATCTGTGTGTGGACCCCATGGGTGTGTGTTATAAACTGTACAGAGCATTCCTTTGTATGTTTCTAAGTGTTACATAAATGGGATTCCGGGTTATCAATTTTTTAAATCAGTAAGGCATTTTTCCTCCTGTTCCTGGAAAATTAAAGAAACTGGACCAGGGAATAGTGATGTATTAGCTAAGGTTCTTTTGATTGAAAGCAACAGAAATTAATTCTGGCTAGCTCAAACCATGGAAGGATTTAATGAAGAATATTGAGGCATCTTAAGTATCTATCCCATGACTGGAAAACGGGAGGTTCAGGACAGCTCCTGGGACATGAGCCCCAGGGAGCTATGGGTTTAATACTTCCCTCACACATTATCTACATGGTCAAATCAAAGTGACCCCCAGTCTCTCTATGTCTTGATTCCACTCTTCAAATTCCAGAGACAGTGAGAGAATCCAATTGGGCCAGATATCCCTCCCTGGACCAACCCCCTCTATTTGGTCAGGAATGCAGGATTATGTAGTAGGTTCATAACCACAGAGAGCCCATCTCACGGTACTGGGGCTGTTCCCAGCAGAGGGGAAATTGTGAGCTGGGCACCTAAAGAGGAGACAACCATGAGTGAGCAGAAAAAATGTGGAGATGAGAAGAAAAGCTCTGTGTTGATGATTTCTTCTGAAAAGGAACAAAGAGAAAGTGTTTCCATTTGGGAATTCCTTCCTGGCATTTCTTGGGAAATGTATATGGTCTCCCGAATTCTGGATTCTGAGTAAAATCAGTTGAGAAATCAGGAAAATTGGAAGACGTGTTATAGTTCTCCTGGGAGAATTAAAGCTTAATAGTCCATATAGAGACCTTAGTGGTTTGAAGAAATCCACTGACTTCAAGTTGAAACCAAGAGCAGGAAACACTGATGCAAGGAGTCAAAGGTCAAGTTGACATTTCTGGGCTGAGGACAGGAGCCATAGGAGAGAAGTGTCAGTGGGACTTTCTTGTATCTGTTGCTCTAAGTGGGTGTTCGGGACCTTGTGGATAGTGAGTCAGTCTTGGGGATAAACATTAATAAGTTTATATGCTAGTACTTTTTACATGCATGGTGTTGTAAGAAACACCAGCTTTTGGAAGCAAAATATGTCCTTAAGTTGACTATTCTGATATTTGCCTCTCTGTAGTGCTCTTAACCTTGCCAGGAGATCTGAATATTACATTATTTGAATTCTACTGAAGAGAACAGTTGATGCTTTGTGGGGCTAAAAATTTCAATTAAAGAGTGATAACATTTAACTATGTTGGCATTACTTTCCAATTCTAAACGATTTTTATTTAGCTTTTATTTTATTCATTTCTTCTGAATGTTTTCTATTATCCTGTGCCTGTATTAGGTAGAGACCATTTTTATGTTACTGGGTTTTATAATCTTGTCACAATCTATTGGTTCATAATAATAATAAGCCATGTACTTGTTATGATATCTTTTTTAAAAAAGACCACAGAAGCTTTTCATATACTCCTATTATAGAAAAGTGATTCTATGCTTATTATTTTTTTATTACATTATGTTAGTCACCATACAATACATCATTAGTTTTTGATGTAGTGATCCACGATTCATTGTTTGCGTATAACACCCAGTGCTCCATGCAGTACGTGCCCTCCTTAATACCCATCACCGGTCTAAACCATCCCCCCACCCCTCTAAAATCCTCAGCTTGTCTCTCGGAGTCCATAGTCTCTCATGGTTCGTCTCCCGCTCCAATTTCCCCCGCTTCATTTTTCCCTTCCTTCTCCTAATGTCCTCCATGCTATTCCTTATGTTCCACAAATAAGTGAAACCATATGATAATTGACTTTCTCTGCTTGACTTATTTTACGTAGCATAATCTCCTCCAGTCCCATCCACGTTGATGCAAAAGTGGGTATTGATCCTTTCTGATGGCTGAGTAATATTCCATTGTATATATGGACCATATCTTCTTTATCCATTCGTCTATTGAAGGGCATCTTGGCTCTTTCCACAGTCTGGCTATTGTGGACATTGCTGTTATGACCATTGGGGTGCATATGGCCCTTCTTTTCACTACATCTGTGTCTTTGGAGTAAATACCCAGGAGTGCAATTGCTGGGTCATAGGGTAGCTCTATTTTTAATTTTTTGGGGGCACCTTCGCACTGTTTCCCAAAGTGGCTGTACCAACTTGCATTCCCACCAACAGTGTAAGAGGGTTCCCCTTTCTCCACAACCTCTCCAACATTTGTTGTTTCTTGCCTTGTCAATTTTTCTCATTCTAACTGGTGTAAGGTGGTATCTCAATGTGGTTTTGATTTGAATTTCCCTGATGGCTAATGATGATGAACAGTTTTTCATGTGTCTGTTAGCCATTTGTATTTCTTCTTTGGAGAAATGTCTGTTCATATCTTCTGCCCATTTTTTGACTTGATTATTTGTTTTTTGGGTGTTGAGTTTGAGAAGTTCTTTATGAATCTTGGATATCAGCCCTTTGTCTGTAGTGTTACTTGCAAAAATCTTCTCCCATTCTGTGGGTTGCCTCTTTGTTTTGTTAACTGTTTCCTTTGCTGTGCAGAAGCTTTTTATCTTGATGAAGTCCCAAAAGTTCATTTTCGCTTTTGTTTCCCTTGCCTTTGGAGACGTGTCTTGAAAGAAGTTGCTGTGGCCAGTGTCAAAGAGGTTACTGCCCATGTTCTCCTCTAGGATTTTGATGGATTCCTGTCTCACATTGAGGTCTTTCATCCATTTAGAGTTTATCTTTGTGTATGGTGTAAGAGAATGGTCGAGTTTCATTCTTCTATATATAGCTGTCCAATTTTCCCAGCACCATTTATTGAAGAGACTGTCTTTTTTCTATTGCATATTCTTTCCTGCTTGGCCGAAGCTTATTTGACCATAGAGTTGAGGGTCCATATCTGGGCTCTCTATTCTGTTGCATTGGTCTATGTGTCTGTTTTTGTGCCAGTACCATGCTGTCTTGGTGATCACAGCTTTGGAGTATAGCTAGAAATCAGGCAACATGATGCTCCCCACTTTGTTTTTCTTTTTCAACATTTACTTGGTGATTCGGGGTCTTTTCTATTCCATACAAATTTTAGGATTGTTTGTTCCAGCACTTTGAAAAATGTCATTGGAATTTTGATCGGGATGGCATTGAAGGTATAGATTGCTCTGGGCCACATAGACATTTTAAGAATGTCTATTCTTCTGATCCAGGAGCATGGAATGTTTTTCCATCTTTTTGTGTCTCTTCAATTTCTTTCATGAGTGTTCTGTAGTTCCTAGAGTATAGATCCTTTATCTCTTTGGTTAGGTTTATTCCAAGGTATCTTATGGCTGAGATTATTCCCTGCATATTCTCAGATCATAATGCTTTAAAACTGGAACTCAATCACAAGAAAAAATTTGGAAGAAATTCAAACACTTGGAAGCTAAAGACCACTCTGCTTAGGAATGTTTGGGTCAACCAAGAAATCAAAGAAGAACTTAAACAATTCATGGAAGCCAATGAGAATGAAAACACATCAGTCCAAAACCTATGGGTTACTGCAAAGGGGGTCCCAAGGGGGAAGTACATAGCCATCCAAGCCTCACTCAAAAAAATAGAAAAATCCTGAATTCACCAACTAACTTTACACCTTAAGAATTGGAGAAAAAACAACAAATGATGCCTAAGCCACGCATTAGAAGAGAAATAATTTAGATTAGAGCAGAGATCAATGAATTAGAAACCAGAAATACAGTAGAGCAGATCAACAAAACTAGAAGCTGGTTCTTTGAAAGAATTAATTAGATCGATAAACCACTGGCCAGACTTATCCAAAAGAAAAGAGAAAGGACCCAAATTAATAAAATTATGAATGGAAGGGAAGAGATCACGACAACACCAAGGAAATAGAAACAATTATTAGAAATTATTATCAACAACTATATGCCCATAAATTAAGCAACCTGGAAGAAATGGATGCCTTCCTGGAAGCCTATAAACTACCAAGACTGAAACAGGAAGAAATTAACAACCTGAATAGACCAATAACCAGTAACGAGATTGAAGCAGTCATCAAAAACAAGAGTCCAGGGCCTGATGGATTCCCTGGGGAATTCTACCAAACATTCAAAGAAGAAATAATACCTAGTCTCCTGAAGCTGTTTCAAAAAATAGAAATAACTTCCAGACTCAGAGGAAGCTTCCAGACTCATTCTATGAGGCCAGCATGACCTTGATCCCCAAACCAGGCAGAGACCCCATCAAAAAGGAGAATTTCAGACCGATATCCCTGATGAATATAAATGCCAAAATTCTCAACAAAATCCTAGCTAATAGCATCCAACAGTACACTGAAAGGATCATCTGCCATGACAAAATGGGATTTATCCCTGGGATGCAAGGGTGGTTCAACATTCGCAAACCAATCAATGTGATAGAACACATTAATAAGAGGAGAGAGAAGAACCATATGGTCCTCTCAATTGATGCAGAAAAAGCATTTGACAAAATACAGCATCCTTTCCTGATTAAAACCCTTCAGAGTATAGGGCTAGAGGGAACATTCCTCAAGTTCATAAAATCCATCTATGAAAGACCCACAGCGAATATCATTCTCAATGGGTAAAAGCAGAGAACCTTTCCCTTAAGATCAGGAACATGTCACGGATGCCCACTCTCACCACTATTGTTCAACACAGTACTAGAAGTCCTAGCAACAGCAATCAGACAACAAAAAGAAATAAAAGGCATTCAAATTGGCAAAGAAGAAGTCAAACTCTCTCTCTTCACAGATGACATGATACTTTATGTAGAAAATCCAAAAGACTCCACCCCCAACTCATACAGCAATTCAGTAATGTGACAGGATACAAAATCAATGCACAGAAATCAGTTGCTTTCTTATACACTAACAATGTAACTGTAGAAAGAGAAATCAGAGAATTGATTCCATTTACAATAGCACCAAAAACCATATGATTCTATGTTTATTATTATGGCTACTTATTTTTCTTTTTTTTTTTTTAAAGATTATTTATTTGAGAGAGAGTGCACATGAGCGTGTGTGCACATGAGCTGGGGGAAGGGGCAGAGGGAGAGGGAGAAAGAGAATCCCAAGCAGACTCCCCTCCCCACTAAGCATGGAGCCAGACAGATGCTCAATCTCACAACCCTGAGATCATGACCTGAGCTGAAATCAAGAGTCGGTCACTTAACCGACTGAGCCACCCAGGCATCCTGTGGCTATTTATTTTTCAAAAGCATCTAAGTAAAGTGTTACGAAACTTATGGAATAACATGAATTCTGGAATCCCTGAGAATTCTCAGAAATTCCATTTCCTCATTCTTGAATCCCAATAATTAATATCTGTCAAAAGTTTGGATGCAGTGTAAGGGAGTAGAATGCTATGTTGGATACCTGATAGGGTTAATGGTGAAGGGTTATTGTTTATCTCTGAGCTACTCTCACCAATGATGTCCCCACATAAGTCAGACTCACTGGGGCACTAAGATGCATGAAGACAACTGCTATTGGGTACAAACCTCCCTGTTGATTTCAGTCCCTGCTGAAATTTGGAAAAATCAATTGCATGAGAAATGAGAAGTGACCCTTTTCTGGCTTCCAAGGAAACATTAGAAACAAGAGGGAGAAAAATGGTGAACAGTGAAGGTGCCCATGGGCTTCTGGTTGAAGTTGATGGTCATATTTTAATCCAAGAAACCCTGATCATCGGCATCACTTTGGGGTTAAAACATTGTGTCCAGAAAACCCCAGGTTAGAAGGCAGCTGTTGTGGGCTTGAGTTATTTTTCTCTATGTGCTTGAGTTAATTTTCAAATCAATGTGCCCTCTGTGGATGTGCTCTGAGGGAATGAACAAAAGACTGGAGGAATCTCATGGGGAAAACTGATCTCCATGGGCATGGCATGTAGAATTGTTGGGGACAGTGGTTCCTGACACATGGGTGAGTGAGACCTGTGCTGGGCCTGCGCTGGCCCAGAGGGGCTGACAATGACATCTGCTTGCAGACCCGAAATGGACTGGCCCTGATGACACAGTATTTCTTTTTCATTCATTCATTCATTCATTCATTCACTCATTTATTGAGAGAGTGCGCACCTGCGTGAGCAGGGCAAAGGGCAGAGGGAGAGAGACAATCTCTGAGTGCAGAGCCGGATTTGGGGCTCCATCCCAGGGCCCTGAGATCATGACCTGAGCTGAAATCAAGAGTCCACTGCTCAAGTGACTGAGCCACCCAGGGGCCCCAGTATTTTTTTTTTAATTGAAGTATAATTCACATACAGTGTTATATTAGTTTCAGGTATATGATCTAATAGTCCAACAGTTCTGTACATTACTCAATGCACTTTTATTTTTTTAAGACTTTATTTATTTGAGAGAGAGAGTGAGGGAGAGAGAAAGAGAGAGCACAAGCAGGGGGAGGGGGAGAAGCAGGCTCCCCACTAAGCAGGGAGCCTGACTCGGGGCTTGATCCCAGGATCCCTAGATCATGACCTGAGCCGAAGGCAGACGTTCAATTGACTGAGCCACCCAGGGGCCCCTACTCAGTGTACTTTTAATCCTCTTTATCTATTTCAACCATCCCTGCCCCCACCTCCCCTCTGGTAACCATCAGTTTGTTCTCTGTATTTAAGAGTCTGTTTCTTGTTTGTTTGTCTCTTTTTTCTTTGTTTTATTTCTCCCACATATGGTTGAAATCATATGGTTTTTTTTTTTTTTTTTTTTTTTTTTTTTATAACTATAATTTCTCTCAGAAATTTTTTTTTTTTTAAAGATTTTATTTATTTATTTGACAGAGAGAGACACAGCAAGAGAGGGAACATAAGCAGGGAGAGTGGGAGAGGGAGAAGCAGGCTTCCTGCCGAGCAGAGAGCCCGATGCGGGGCTCGATCCCAGGACCCTGGGATCATGACCCGAGCTGAAGGCAGACGCTTAACGACTGAGCCACCCAGGCACCCCGGTATGTCTGTCTTTGACTAACTTATTTCACTTAGCATTTTACCCTCTAGATCCATCCGTGTTGTCATAAATGGTGAGATCTCATTCTTTTTATGGCTGAGTAATATTCCCTTGTGTGTGTGTGTGTGTGTGTGTGTGTGTATGTATGTATGTTTATGTATCACATTTTCTTTATCCATTTATCCAGTGATGGACACTTGGGTTGTGTCCATATCTTGGCTATTGTAACACAGTATTTCATATTAGTCATGCAAATTGACCCAGACTTCATGGCTAAAAAAAATATCCATTCATAAGGGAGGAATCCTGGCTAGTATGACATACTTAATATTTAACTGTGTGATGTAGGTGGATATAAAATAGCTTTTTAAAAATGACTTTACATAGGAATGTTAGGTATTTATTCAGAGATTGGCCATATATTGGGGGGGAGGGGATCCCCTCCTAAAACCCAAAACATAAGAACCACCCAAGAAAAATGCCACGTAGGCTATGATTGTAAATGACTAATGGAATGCAATTTTAGTGGAACATGGAAAATACATTTCCTTTATAATAAAGACCTAAGTTGTTACTTTTTGAAGCCTTAAAAACAAAATTCAACATTAAAAAAGTGTAGAGATAGCTTTAGAAAATCTTTTGCCTTTTATGAAATAAAGGACTTTGATAAGATGACTTATAAACTTGTTAGCCATCTGTTACTGTATTATCACTGATGCTTCTAGGTACTGTGGGGGACCCCTGGAGATGGAATATTCATTTTTGGCTAACCGGTGGCCTATTTTTTTTTAGATAAAAGTGAATTGAGATGAAACCTTTTGCTCTCCCCAAACCACAATTTTTACAAGTTAGTCAATGAACATTAAATGCTCTTCAGAGTTGGGGCCAGAGCACACAGTAGTCAGGAAACCACACCTGTAAGAGTTTTCCATCAACTTCTCATGCTGGCCTCAGGGGATTTCTAACAGCACTACTGTATTCCTGGGCTTCTCGTGGCTTCCTCGAAAACCAAACTAGGGAGAACTGAAGCGTCCACACCCTAGGCTGAGGCTCTTCTTGCACGGTTGCTTACAAAACACTTAAGGGTCAGTAAAAATAATTTTTTTTCATCTTTAATAGGAGTTCACTAATTTGCAAGTGATGGCATGCTGGATATTGTGATGAAAAGGTTAATAAGCCATAATCTATGGCCGCCATCAGAGACAATCCTGTCTGATACAAAGATTCAGAATCATTATTATAGTAATAGGAATTATGTTAGTACTATTTTAATAATTACTTAATGGTAATATTTAATAATAATAATAATAATAATTACGTTCCAGGCTCCATGCTAAGCATCTGCACGTATTAGCTCTCTGAATATGGTCATCAACTCTGGGAGGTAGGTAACATTACGTTCATTTTCCAGATGCAGAAACTGAGCTTTAGGGAGGGTAAGCATCTTGCCCAAGGCCACACAGGCAGTCATTGATGAAGGTGGGAAACAGAGTTTTGAAGCCTGACACACAAGAACATAGAGATCAGTGCACAAACGTTTGCAAGATACACATGCAATATGTCCCTTTCTATCACTTGAACATTCACTCAGTGGCCTTCTAGTGAGGGAGGTAGAGAAGCAGCAAGTTCTGTTGGAATTGTGGTATGTTGTTTTACTTGTTGGGGAACAGAAGGCTTAGTGGAAGGCGGTGTGTTTTAGGAGAAATAAGTAATTGACTTTCCCCATGACCAGAAGGTACTGGGGCGGATTAAAAAGAGTACATCCAAGATGTCCGCCCGGGAGGTTTTCTACCTGCTTTTCTGCTTCTTGTCCTGTACTTTTGGTATTTCTTCTGCTCTTAGCGTCAGGGAGCCAATGGCCTGTTTTTAGCACTGACTGTGTGCACAGATGTGGACCCTGACTGAACAGGGGTGTGTAATTACCATGGGCCAAATATGCATGCTAGTCTTTCCTGCCAGCAGTGGGTGAGGAATTGTGGCGTGTGTGGGGGTGGGGGGGTGGGGGTGGGGGGGTGTATGGAAGAACAGAACATATAAAATAAAATTATCTATAAATATCTTTAATTCATTTTAAGTCTCAAAATCACTCAAGGGTATTTTTTTTTTAATTGGGCAATTCAACCTGTTCCCCTTGGCACGTTCTGATAAGTTCATACATGGAAGCCTGAGAGAAATTAATCTTTTAATGCCTCACAAGTGAAAAAGGAAACTATAGAATGATGTAGCTGGAAGGGACCCCAGAGATCTAAAGTGTTTCATGGAATATTCATGTCTTTGATGTGTTAATAGGTGTTTTGCAAAAGACGTTACTTTACCATGGTCAGGTAAGATGTGGAAATGCTAGGTTAAAGTTAAATAGGTTTCTTTTCTGTGGAACTTCACGGTCTTTAATATGCTAATGTGCTTTGTGAATCTACAACACTTATTTGACCCTCCCCCCCAAATTCTTTTTGTGGGAAATGCAGGTCTAGCTGAGGCAGCTAGTGTAATCTCTCTCAAGATGGCGGCTGACACCTTTTCGAGAGCAAGGAAGTCCCAAGGGGGAGGAAGGCTAGATCAGTTGCTCCTGTTACGTGCCAGGAATTCTCAGGGAGATGCCTTTCCCTAGAGGCTCAGAGAAGGCTGAGAGGCACCTCGGCAAACAGGGCTCCCTTTCATGTGAGTTTAGGTAGAGAAGCATCAGTTTAAAAGCTCTCAGAGCTTTTAGTATGAAAATGTGTGCACTGTAACGCTTCAAGAATGAGGTAGAGTGTGTAGGATTTTTAAGTTGCTTGACCATGGAGCTCTTGCTTTGTGGGGCATGTGGGAGGCAGTCATGTTCTGAGGAGAGCCCTTTGGGAAACACTGATCTAATCTGACCTTCTCATTTTACCAGTGAGCAGCTAAGGACAAGGCATTTCTTCAGTGGGGCCCTCTCAGGTTCCTTTCTCCATCACTGTAACACAGTTATTGGAACTAACTTGACCAACTTTGAGGACAGCTTTGAAGAGATTTCTTTAGTTCATAAACTCTTTTTGTACGTTTCAAGGGTAAATTTACTCTCTATATCTTGAATTTCCATTGTCAAAAACCACAGATTAATTCAACCAATGTGTATAGAGTATCGCCTATTCCCAAAGACCCTTTCCATACAGTGGTGGTCTACAAAGATGTAAATTACTTCTTGAGGGAGAGGACACTGATAGTAAGGAGAAATATGATATGGATGGCAATACTATGAACATCTGACATTTATCGAATGCCTTTCTGTTTGGCAGACACTATACGCCAAGTACGTTAATCCTCCCAAAAACGAGTGAGGTGAGGATGATAATGATTCTTATTGCGCAGTGAGGATATCAGGTGAGGAGAGGTTAAGGAATTATTCCAAGGTCACATACAGCTGGAGGAGAGAAGCCTGTGAAGCGTTCCTTATCAGTGATGCAAAGTAGCGAAAAGAACAGTAAGTTTTGAAAGACTTGATCGATCAGTGCAAGTGTCACTTACGCGGTGGACAATTATGGTGCTCACCCATCTCCCCTCCCTCTGGGGAACAACACCCCCTTCCTTTGGAGTAACTCCAAAGACACTGTGGGGTCTGGCTATGTGGTGGGGCACATTGCTTTGAGCTGGACCAGTCTTTGGGAAGATGGGCATTAGAACCAAGGGAAGAGGTTTTCCTCTTGGCTGGTAAACCGTAAAAGCTTGTCTGAGATGTGCATGCCTTGTCCTTAGCCCTGTGGAAGGCGCTGGGCTTTGGTAGGAGAAACAATGTTGGAGGTGGAGAGATGGAAGAGTAGGTCTTCTGGTCACCTCTGAGGCTTGGAGGCTGAGTCCTTCTCTTCTTTACTGGAGCAGAGGATTTACTACCTTCTCTTCTGGGAATGATACTGCCCTTCCTTGCAAAAGAAAATGTTATTAGACAGTGATTTTTTTTTAAAGATTTTATTTATTTATTTGAGAGAGAGAGAATGAGATAGAGCATGAGAGGGTCAGAGGGAGAAGCAGACTCCCTGCCGAGCCGGGAACCCGATGTGGGACTCAATCCCGGGACTCCAGGATCATGACCTGAGCCGAAGGCAGTCGCTTAACCAACTGAGCCACCCAGGCGCCCTATTAGACAGTGATTTAAAAACCCCTACGCCATAGGGATATACACAGATCCTTAGAAGTGTTGAGGTTCTGTCTGTTGGGTGCTGCAGGGGAATGGGCTCTTGAGGGCCCAAGGAGAAAGTGGAGGCAAAAACAAAAATATATTTAAAAAACCACAATGACAACCCAACTTTAGTGTTTAAGAGGATAGCTAAAAAGTCCCAACAGGATTCTGTTGGTGGCTTCAGTAGTTTCCCCATCACACTTCAATGATATTAATAAAAACAAGAATTCGGACTGACTGCAAATGCCATCTTACCCACTCCCTTGATCTCCCAGAAAGCCTCTCTTTTCTCATCTGTAAAATGGGAATGATATGAATGCCATTTCTTCTTCTTTTGTTTGAGTCTCCAAAGAGAAAACAGATGCAAAGCCTTTTGTCAACTGCAAAACAGCATGTAAGTGTGAGCTCCTATTCACACTCATCTTACTGTGATCAAACACTTTCTAACCCTGCAGCAAGTCAAGTTTGGTCCCAGCAAGTGGAGGGTATTTGGGGGGGAGGAGAAGCAGATTTCAAGACAGTCACCTTAGTGGGTGCAAAAATGCTTGGAGGGTGAAAGGTGATAGAAACAAAAAAAACAAGTAACAGTTGTTT
Source organism: Neomonachus schauinslandi (assembly GCF_002201575.2). Taxonomy (NCBI): domain Eukaryota; kingdom Metazoa; phylum Chordata; class Mammalia; order Carnivora; family Phocidae; genus Neomonachus; species Neomonachus schauinslandi. Next base: position 11,014,400 of record NC_058415.1, read on the forward strand.
CTTCCCTCTTTGGATTGTATCCTTTTGGTCCATTCTCTTTTCATTTCTGTTTTCTATGGAATATTTCTTGGTTTTGGGTTTTAGATGGACTTTATAGAAACAAGGCAGAACATCCCTAGCCCCTGCAGGATGAGAAGACGCATGGAAGGGACACAGAAGAGTTCCTGGTACCCTGTCCTTGTTGAATTTGAGTTTATTCATTCATTCCCGGTAGGATATTAAACAGGGCTTTACCCTTCTCCTATTGAAAATGACTAATCTGGGTAGGAGCTCTGCAGTGTGGACAAATACAGTGGGGGGCCAGCCTGTTTCTAAGCATGAGCTGGGCTAGGGAGGGTGAGAGGAGTAAGAAGAATGAAGAAATACGTGCCTGTGTTGCTGTTGTTGCAACCACCACAACAAACCGGGAAGGAAAGTTTCCACGCTGCGGATCTGTCCGCCTTGAGAGAGCCCAGGGAAAAGTGTGGATGGCTGGGTGGGATTGAAGGGCTGGATTGAAGGGCCTGACAGTCTGTGATTCCCTGCAACAAATGGTAGTGGTGGCGTGTGTACTCACACACACAGACACACATGCAACGCTCAGCCTCCAATTTCAGCACTGGCAGAAGATAACAATTCTCAGTTCGCCTTTCCAGGGTTATTTTTGGCTGGGGCTGTTCGCTGGTGGCAAAAGTTTCAGCCCGCTCCCAACTCCCTCCCTCGTCCTTGTTCAAAAGAGAAACTTGGGCTTGTTAACGGCTCACTTGCAGGGAGACCCGGAGACAGGGCTGTGGTGGGAGGGGAGAGGGAGTGGGGGTCTGGGAGAGGTCCACAAATCCTGCTCAAGCTCTCACCCGCCCCCCCCCCACCCCGCCCCGGGCTGTTTTCTAGCAGGGGGTGTGCTCCCGGAGAGAAGCGATTGCTGGGGAAAGCTGGGGCCAGGCGCGCAAGCAGGGTCGCCGGGGTCGGGCTAGCCGGCCCTGGGAGCGGGCTCTGGGACACCCCGAAAGTGAGTCCAGCTGGGGCCCAGATCCTGCTGGCGCCTCGGGCCATCCGGCTGGAGAGGGAGTTGGGCGGGAGCAAACTTTCTGGGAAGGTAGAGGCCGAACTCTGCCGGAGCGGCGCGGAGAGGGAGGACTGTCGGTGCCGCGGGAGGGCGCAGGGCGCAGGGCGCGGGCCGGCTGCGGAGGGGGCCGGGGCCGGGGCGCGAGGCGGAGCCCGGGCGCGCAGCCAAGCCGGTGGGGGGCGGGGGGGTGGCCCGGCGGGCTGCAGATTCCCTCCGGCTCCCGGGAGCCGCGGCAGGACCGGCCAGTAGGCGCCATGGAGGGGAGCCCCATCCCGGTGCTGACGGTGCCCACCGTGCCCTACGAGGACCAGCGGCCGGCCGGCGGCGGGGGGCTGCGGCGGCCCACCGGCCTCTTCGAGGGCCAGCGCAACTACCTGCCCAACTTCATCCAGAGCGTGCTGTCGTCCATCGACCTGCGCGACCGCCAGGGCTGCACCATGGTGGTGGGCAGCGACGGCAGGTACTTCAGCAGGACGGCCACCGAGATCGTGGTGCAGATGGCCGCGGCCAACGGGGTGAGTGACCTGCCCCGACCGACCCTCGCCTCCCGCCGCGCCGCCGCAGTCCGCGGGCCCCGCCCTGCCCCTTCCAGCCTGCCGCCCCCTCCCCCCCCGTCCCCGGCCCCCTGGCCACTGGCTCTCCCAGGTCCTCTCCTCCCGGGTCCCCGAAAGGCCTTCAAGGTTCCGCCTCGAGGGAACCTGCCACATCGCCCTGAGCCCTTCCCGGCTCTGCCCACGTCCCGCACCTGCCCGCGTTCCTTTTGGGCCTTCTCTTCCCCAACCCTTTAAAACTATCTGTTCTGACCGCATTCACTACCCTCCCTCCCCCCACTTCTTTCCTAAGCTACCAACATAGTGGTTCCCCCCTTCTTTTTTCTCCTGTGTCCTATTTGCAGTTCTCTTCTTCCCCCCCTAAATTTTGGCTCTGCCAGATTTAACAGTAGTGTTGTCTCAAACACACGCGTCCGTACACACACACACACACACACACACACACACACACACACACACACACA
>NC_058415.1:11016469-11071877 GCF_002201575.2 Neomonachus schauinslandi
CACACACACACACACACACACACACACACACACACACACACACACACCACTCCAGTGTGGATCCCTGACATGTTTGGCAAGAGTAGACCCTAAAGATTTTTAATATACGTGGTTCGTTAACCCAGTGGAATTACTTCACTATTAATCTGATTGGGGTAGGGCTGGGGTGGAGATCACTTTGATGGCATACAGCCTGGGCTTTCAGGGTGTGTGTGTGTGTATTTCACTGATCTGAAATGAGACTTGCCATGCCTTTCTTAAAGCAATTCCTAACTTCTCTGCAAGAGGCTCTTTGGCGGTTGACAGCATTTTGTACCTCTTCTCCTTTCAGTTTTCATCCTCAGTTCCTCTCTCTTCTCCCACGACCTCTGCAGACCTTGGGTTTTTCTCCTTCTCCCTCCTTCCTTTCTATCCTACAACTAGAAACCCCTTCTGGCATCATCCCTTACTCCCGTGTCCTCCTTCCCAAATCCCGCAGCCTCTGCGGACTTCTGCAAGAGGGAGACCTCACTTCAGGGGTCTTTGCGGGAAATGTCTAAAAGCGTCGTTTCAGCCTTGTTCATACAGTCAGATCCCCACACATAGTACATTTAAGTGGAATCCCTACAGATGTATAAATGAGTGCGAACATTGAAAAAAAGTGAAACTAAACAACAGTCTAGCTTGTGGATTCCCTTTCTCCTACCTGAGCCCCTCCTTTTAATTTTCTCCCTTCCTTCCTTTCTTTTTGTTTTTCAATCTTTGGTGTTGTCCATGCTCCATGTTTGTCTACTCTGATTCCCCTCTCTCAGTGTTTTAGGGGTGGGGAAAGTGGATTTTTTTTCCCTAAATAAAATAACCCAAGAGCAATTGGGAGAAAAGCGCTGAGGGGTGATATGGGTGGTGGAGCTGGGATTTCCAACCCCAGCAGATGATGCGGCTGGTGATACAGGACTTGTATTTCTCTCTGGCTCCTTACTTGGGATTGATAAAAGTTGGCTTGAATCAGGGAGTTGGAGAGAGGTTGACAAATGGTCTTTTACTCTTGTCTGACAAAGCTGTTCCCCTGGAGTGATGGAGAATAAGGAGCCTTGGGAGAGCTGGGCAGCCCTCATACTCCTTCCTGGGCCAATTTTTCCAGCGAGTGAGAGAAACATCCACTTACTTATTGTGGGTGAGGATATTTTTGAAGCTACAGTTGTCGATTTGCATGGGCAAGGTATTATTATGCTTTCTTATTTCTTGGCACACGTTCCCGTGAGGACTCTTCAACTTGTTACTTCAATGGGTCTTCTCTGATAAATACATTTTATTAACTTTAAGGGTGGAGTTTATTTTAGGAGATAGTTAGCATGTTAATAAATGGTTAAAATAGAGCCATGCTTAACCTCACGGTTGTTACAAGGACAGAATGACAAGTCCTAATCCACCCAGAATCACCATCTCTTCAATAATCTGAAAGTATTACCTCTAGAATGGGTGGGTATGGGTGAAGGGAATGGTCAACATTTATCAAAGTTTCAGGCAGCAAGTTTTAACCAGTCTTTTCCTCATTTTGTTCATCTTCTTGAGGGCTTTAACCTAGAAAATATCTCCCTCTTTATTTTTATTCTTTGTTAATGAAATTAACTTACTGAAGAGGCTAGGTCGATTGGTTGTCCTGTAGAATGCCCCCCTCTGCTCCCCATTTCTGAAATTTTCTGATTTTTTTTTAATGGTGTCATTGAACTTTTCATTATATTCCCTGCGTGTGTGTGTGTGTGTGTTTGTAAGTAGAAATTAGTTCTAAAGTCTTAATTAGATTCATGCTCAACAAATTTTTTTTTTTTGGAAGACTGTTTTGTAGGCGATGGTGTATATTCATATTGTATCGTGTCAGGAAACAATCTCTGGGTGACCGGTTGTTCATGATACTGAGATGATTATAGGGCTGTTGTGGTGATTGCCTCTGTTTTCCAGGCTTTTCCCCCTCGGAACAGGCCAGTAGCCTGTGGGGTGAGGTTTGTACCATGTGAATATCTAGTTCCAGTCAAACTTTACTCAGTGGTTTAGCATCCTGGCTTGAGTAGATTATTTCATTAGCGGTTTCAAAATGATTTTTGAATCCTCTAATTCCATCTACATGCTTCAGCTAGCATTTTTCTAAAAACTGGGCATTTTCCTCACGATTGGGCTCTCCCGTAATATAGTTCCTTCTAGAAAAGCAGAATATGTGTTTATTTCTCTCCCTTTTTAAATTACCAATTTTCAGAGTCAGGATTTGGTGAAATAGCCACTTCCACTGTTGACACATGAATTTGTTTGGCTTTGCTTTTGCTCTTTTGAGTATCACTGTGGACTCCTGAATTTTTATATAATCCATTTCAATGGATTTGTAAGTAAGTGAGAAGACATTTTTACCTGTTTTTGTAATTTTTATATGGCTGTGTGAACTTATTTAACAAGTCCCCAGAAGTATTTTTATTCTGACTGTGTCATAACATACAGGGCAAAAGAAAAATAACTACTAAGTATGAGAGTAAATAGCATCATTTAAATGAATTGCAAAACTTAGTTTGTTACTTATTTAAACTTAGTTTGTAAGTAAGTGATTTTTTTATCCTATTTCTTTTTTATTATTATTATTATGTTATGTTAATCACCATATCCTATTTCTTTTTCCATCTGCTTCAGATACTCTTCAGGGGTTTAGATCCTCTAGGTATCAATTTATTTTACTCTCTTAAAGATTTCAAGAGCTAAGTGTAAATAATGGCTACATTATGAATAAACACCTTTGCCTTTTTCTGGGTGAATCCGTCTGTGACTAAGGGCATCTCTCTCTTTCTCCTCTTTGTTCTAATCTTTTTTTTTTTAAGTCCTAAAATATCTTTAATATTGGACAGATGGCAGCACTATGTCTGCCTGAGATGTTTCTGACTTTTTCTAAAGTCTTCTGTCTCTGGAGATGACACTATAAATCATCACTGTCCGACAGAACTTTTAGAACTTTTTGAGATGATGGAACGGTTCTATAATCTATCCTAGCCACTAGCCACATGTGATTATCAAACACTCGAAATGTACCAAGTGTGACTGAAGAACTGAATCTTGTATTTTATTTAATTTTAATTAATTAAAATATAAGTTTAAATCACTGTAAGTGATTAAGAGCTATCATATCATACCGATAGAACTTTTAGAACTTTTTGAGATGATGGAAAGGTTCTGTAATCTATCCTAGCCACTAGCCACATGTGATTATCAAACACTCGAAATGTACCAAGTGTGACTGAAGAACTGAATCTTGTATTTTATTTAATTTTAATTAATTAAAATTTAAGTTTAAATCACTGTAAGTGATTAAGAGCTATCATAGCATATCATATATAGCACAGCTCTATAATTTAGCATTTAAAATGTGGAATTTTTTTTTTATGGATGCAGACTGTTACATCCAGAAGCAACTGTAAGTTAAATAAAGGTCGGTCACCAAACACTACAAATGCATATTTGGCAAACCCAAACCAGATTTCTTCATGTGATAACCACACTCTCTTTTGACTTGAGCCCGGGAGACAATGAGGTATGGTAGACAAAGCACTGTATCAGCAGCTGGAAGGCTCGCTTCCTTTTCCTAGTTCTGCCATACAAGTTGCCCGGCAAATGCTTCAGCCTCTGGAAATACCTAGAAACCACTTGTTTCCTCATCTATAAATTGGGTATGAGAGCATGGCTGCGTTATCCTGGGAATCAAATGAAAGTGTTATGTAACATCCATAGCTTTAAGAAACGTAAGGGAATATTATTATGGTCAACTGAATATATCTCACAAAATAATGATTTGACTGCATGTATTGAATAAAACAACTTATAGCTCCGTTGCAAGTTTCAGCCAAGAGAAAATCCATTTGTTGATTAGCCGCACACTATGCTGGCCATATGATGATCAGCAATGGTAATAATCATATTAGCGTACAGTTCAGCTTACAGAATCAGTTCAGCTTACAAGAACTTCTCAATGCCTTGTGAAATCTTTTAGAGGTGGGGGTCAAAGTGCAATGGTATGAAGAAGGCTGGGTCAGCATGGGACTTCGGAGTGCCTTCCAGATGGGTGCTTTTACCAGTCGTGTTTGATTCCAGTGGGCCATGCAAAGGTGGTTGTTCCAAAGAATGGGAGTGCACTTGCCCTGACATTGACTGGAGCCATCTGGGGAACAAATTTTGATGTGGTCCCAAAGAAAAGGAGCATAGGTTTGGAAGGGAGGCAGAGTGGAAGATGGCAGTGTGTGGGATGTAGGGAGGGAAGAAGTAGGCAGCAAGAGGGGAAACCTGTGTTTCAACATATAAGGCTTCTTTACTGGGAGGGATCTGGAATTCTGGGATTGGCTGGCTTCAGGTCTTGTCTCCAGAGGGGAAAAAGAACTGGGTGGTGATTGTTCTGTATTTTCTACTGGTGTTCACTACGGAATAGGTGAATGGAATGAGTTACTATGGCCCAGACATTAGGAAGGGCAGGCTTGTAATATACAAGAAAGCCCTAAAGAGCTTGTCATAACTTTCTCTCGCTTCCCTTCCCAAATCCCCATCCCTGGATTGTGGAAATGGGAAATCTATTATGTGAGCAATAGCCAATTTTAGGGTGCCCTTGGTTCCATCTATCTCCCTGTTCAGTTAGCTCATTCTTGAATCTTTTAGCCTCAAGTCGTCATTCACTTTTTTTATGGGGAAGGAAAAGGAATGGGAGAGGTTTTAAGAACAGCTGGGCCCTCCCAGTTGCTGGGGTAGGTTATTTTAAGCTTTGTTTAATGTGCCCAGAGACCCAGATGACATTTTTAACTAAGCTGTGTTATTAAATCTTGTGATAAAGCATAATGATGTTTATTGAAAAGACAGACACACATCAGCAACATTATGTGTGAAACTTGCCTGAAGAATTTTCTATAAAACATCTGTTCTCTCTGAGCCCTTAGGGAACTCTGGAGGTTTGATAGTTTCTGTACAGACTTGAGGGATAGAAGTTGGAACCTAATTTTGAGGAAACTACGCAGAGGTATTGACTTCCCTAACCTTACCCTTCATGTTTTCGGCCCTGGCCACTCTTCTGTTAGACAAGAGTAACGTAAACAAATACTGGGATAGGATTTGAACAGGATTATTTGAAATAATAGGCAGGGGGGAAAAAGGTCTGAATTTCCCAGGGATCTTTAAATTGAAGGTAGAAAACTCAATGTCCTTTGTTAGCCTACGGCTTTGACAGTTAATTGCAAACACTCAAGATTTGGCCAATATGCCTCTAATGTTTATACTTTTGGAGCCAAAGGAAAACTTTAGGTCCTTTCATCTGACTTGACTCTCACTAGTTGTGAATAAGAGGATATCTAGAATATACACAAGACTTGTTAAAATCCACATTTTCTGAATCTTTAAATATTTTTCATCTCCTACATTTTTAGTGATGGTCAAATTTTGGAGTACTGCTTGTATTTGTACGAAGAGAAAATTTTCAGGAAATTCAAAGAAATCCTTCTTCTTGGCATCAAATCACAGAAATTGTTCTTTCCCTTTCCAAGTTTCTGGTTATAGGTGTTTTGTAATGTAATATTTAATTATTGCCTTTCTTTTGTTTTCCTCCAATAAGAGTCCTCTTTTGTAGCTAGGGGTATCTAGTTTTATATTTAAGGCTTTCTAATGGGAAGAGAAAAGAAGTTGAAATCAGAGGACCAGAGTTTATAACAAATGGTTAATATCTACACCATATGAAAAGCTTTTCCAAATCAGTAAAGAATTCAAAAAATTCAAAAGAAATATTGTCAACTACAACGACGAACATATGAAAAGGAGATCATCCTCATTAATAACCGAGAAAATATAAACAAAAACAATCCATCAATTTGAAAAAAATTGAAAGTACTCAGAGTTGGTGTGAATGTTTGAAAATTGTCATGTGAATGGAAGTTAAATCGATACAACTTTTTGTCCAGTCATTTTAGCTGTATGTATCAAAATTAATCGAGTACTTGTCTAATAATCCACCAATCCCTTAACCTGAGAATCTATCCTGTAAATTTCCTAATACAAATGTGGAAATGTCTACATACAAGAATACTCGCCACAGCATTTTGCAAAAGAAAATCTTGGAAACAGTTTATATGTTCAATAGTAGAGAACAGGTACCTAATGTATGACGCAAGCATACCACTGAGGCATTAAAACCCGTAAACAAAGGAGGTGGATCTATACGGTACATGAAAAAGGTACGAATGATAGTTTGTTCAGTGAAACAAAGCAATTAGTAGATTAAGAAGAATATAGTTCCAACTTCTATCCCTCGTCTGTATAGAAACTATCAAACTTCCAGAGTTCACAGAGGGCTCAAAGAGAAGAGATGTTTTATAGGAAATTCTTCAGGCAAGTTTCACACATAATGTTGCTGATGTGTGTCTGTCTTTTCAATAAACACCATTATGCTTTATCACAAGACTTAATAAAGCAGCTTAGTTAAAAATGTCATCTGGGTCTCTGGCCACATTAAACAAATCTATAATGTAGGCATAGAAAATAGGGTTGGAAGAACATACTCTAGTTAACAGTTAACAGTGAATACATCTGTGGTGTGTGTATGGTAGGGGGTATGGGTATGTGGTTGTGTATGGTGGGGAAGGAGAATCCTTTCTCTTTCTACTTCATATACTTCTCTTTATTAAATACTCGTACATGTGTATGCATTGCTCTGATGATTAAACACACCAGGAAAAAATAATAAAGAAAAAAGGAGGAGGTCTGAATTTGAATCCCAGTACTACCGTTTGCAACTTGTATGATCGCAGAAAAGTCACGTGGCTTTCCGGGGTTGGTCTCCTCATTTATACAAATAGGGAAAGTAAAACCACTTGCCCCCACATCTTCCATGTTTGTTGGGAGGATTATAATCAATTGTTTTCTTTATTCTCATAAGACAATTATTACCAAGCTCTTTTCCTCTGATTAGAATAAGAGGACCTGGGGGGCGCTTGGGTGGCTCAGTCGTTAAGCGTCTGCCTTCGGCTCAGGTCATGATCCCAGGGTCCTGGGATCGAGTCCCACATCGGGCTCCCTGCTCTGTGGGGAGCCTGCTTCTCCCTCTCCTCCCCACTTGTGCTCTCTCTCACTATCTCTTTCTCTCTCTCTCAAATAAATAAAATCTTAAAAAAAAAAAAAAGAATAAGAGGACCTGGGCGTATGTGCTTTGTAGTCTCGGTAACTTTACTGACCAGAAGGTGCCTGTTGATGTGGTGATCACAGTTGCTTTGGTAAGACTTCCTCTTGACGTTTGTCTTTCTTCCATGCTGTGGGCTAAGACTTGGGTGGTGACTGCTGAAGTCGCCATCCCATCCTTGCTCCTAGTGTGTGTGCATGTCTGTGCACATGCGCGTGCGTGCGCGCACACACACGCACACACTCGCTCATGCACACACACCCTGCCACAGTACTTGAGGTGACAACAGCTCCTCTGGCATAGACTTTAACTCCAAGGACTTTTTTTGCGGGGTCTGTGCATTATTTCCTGGTATGAATGAGCTGAGTCAATGCCATGCTTTTCCACCTTAAACCTTTCTGAGGCTCCGGTTGCATTCAAGCGGACCCCACCCCCCTACTGAAGCCAGATCTTAATCTGCTCATTTCATGAGGATTTTCAAGCCTAATGGACTGGGCCATGTGAGAGATTACTGAGAGGAACAGAGCAAGCAGAGGCTAAGAGACTCCACGCTAATCTGCTGAGTTGTCTGAAAATGCACAGCTGCCGACGCTAGAGATGCATTAAAGTATTTTGTCAGGATGTTTGTCAGGGTGTCTGTTCCCGCAGCCTTGCTGAATGTTTGGTTTGGAGGCATAATCTTTTTTTGGACAGGATCTCCCAAATGTAAAGTGACAGATGCTAATGTGGAATATAATACAGAAAACCCAGCCCTGCTGTCATAAATAACGGTAAATTGTTTAATCTTGCTGAGTTGTAAATCTATTATTGCCAGAGGTCTTTAGTTCAGTGGAACACAGTATGAGGAATGGGGGCACTTAGCAAATGGGCAGTAATTGTTTCCCAACCAGACGGAAATGGGTCTGATGGAATTTATTTTAAAAGCCACATAAATGCATTTTAATTGATTGTGACAACTACTCGGGAAAAAACACATGGCTGTAGAGACTGAGTTTTTTTGGGGGGGGAATATGTAGGCAATACACACACACATATATATTGCAGTATGTGTATATATATAAGTATATACACACATATATATTCTATCTATAAAGATGCCAAAGATACTGAGTTTTTTGTTATATATATAGCTTTGTTTTATATATATATATATTTCCTGTCTACCTATAAAGGTGCCAGATGGAAAGTGTTTTTAAACATTTAGAGGGTTTATCAAGTAGCATATGTATGTGTGCATGTGCACAGGATACCCCCTCCCCCAAATATATATCTTCTTCCCTGGCTGTCTTCAACAGGAGAGTAGACCAGATGTCAGAAATGTTTGAAGACTACGTAGAACCGAAGGAGGTGGCTAAGTGTTCCTAAATGACCAATGTTTCTAGGATAATAAATAGAATTGGGCTAGAGTTGGATGGGCCGATAGCAAGAAATAGAATAGAAGAAATCATACTGTTCTAGGCGAGAATCTGTCTTGCGAGAGCAGCTCTCTGCAGTGAGCTCAACAACATGGGTAAGTTAGCAGGTTGGCATAGCATATCCTAGCAGATAGTACAAGTCAGAGGCGCAGATATGAAAATGAAATGATCCAGGTCAAGATGAGGGTACAGACCCGGTCCTGTCACTCCTTACCATGGACTTCAGCAGTTTCTCAGTGAGCAGCCTTGGTGGTTAAAGAAGAAAGAAGACATTGTATTTATGTAGGCATGTTATAACTAATTTGCTATTTCATTGTTGTCAAGCTATATTCAGTTTAATTTATTTCATAGCCTGTGTTTAGTACTCAAACATTTTTTAGTTTCACAAATAAAAACTTCAGGTAAAAGAACACTTTTAAAAAAATTTTATTTATTTTAAAGAGAGAGAGAAAGAGAGCATGCATGCATGCATGCAAATGGGGGAGGGAGGGGCAGAAGGGAAGGGAGAGAGAGACTCTCAAGGAGACTGCACTGAGCTCAGAGCCAGACATGGGGCTCGATCTCAGGACCCTGAGATCACGACCTGAGCTGAAACCAAGAGTCTGACGCTCAACCGACTGTGCCCCCCCAGGTGCCCCAAAAAGCACTTTTATATTGGTCAGTAAATGATGCTACATTTAAATATTGGAAGACTATACATATGCTAAAATCACACTGTGGGAGAGTATTTAGTGACACAGAAACATAGACCAAGGGAAGGGCTGGATATATTAAGTGAAGGATGTAGATGACACAATAATCCCTTTTGTAAAAATATGGAAATATGTAAATGAAAGAGAGAAACAGAGATACCAAGACACAAAGGGTACACACATAATGTGAACAGTGCTCATTTTTAGATAGAGATGACTTATTTTCTTCTTGCTTATGTGTGCTTCCTAAATGTCCAAAAAAGGAACATGTATGTATGTTTATATATATATTTGTAATTAGAAAACCACTGTAGGTTAGCAAAACAACAACAGATTCATTCAATGACTATGAATTAAGGAATTCATACTTAAGAATTAAGAAATGGCTCGAGGAAGAGGAAGGAAGGCAGTGGAAGCTCCTGGAGTCTTTATTTGGTGCAAGGCACTGAACTGGAGCTTGCTTACCTTACCTCCTCTCACCTCCCATCTTTTAGATAACAAACCCAAGACACAGAGGGATCTTGCCCGAAGTCACATAGCAAATGGGGGAGGGAGGGGCAGAAGGGAAGGCCTTGGATCCTTGCCCGTTGGATATGAAAATCCCGGTTTATCTCAGGGCACTCAATTCTGCCTGCTTGACCCAGGTAGATCCAGTGGTTCCTCTGCAGGTCTTCAGTTGGGTTGAGCACCTCATAAAATAACAACAAACAGGTCCTTTCTTATTTCAGTGAGCCAAGTCCTATACATCAAGGCAAAGATTTCAGTATTTTCCAAGTGCTGAATTACCTAATTACTAGGAGGGACGTAAGTTCTAATGTCACCACCCCCATTTTGCACCCGAGGAAAGCTCGATTGCCTGATCCTCAATGAGATACCCAGAATTGGTGAGTTGGTGGAGGAATAGAACTTGAGCCAAACTTCTGGGTGCCCATGACTTTTCTGCACCTGTTCAGATGTTAGGGGCCGAATGTCCTAACAATCCGTCTTGGTTTGATTCTGGTGGACTCTCATCTCTCCTTCCAGCCCGAAGTGTGTGTGTAAAGACTTCCAGGGGGACAGGAAGCTGAGGATGGGCTCAGTGGCTCCCATCTGGTCTCCATGTAACAAAGCATATAACTGCATCATTATCCATGTGCAAATGGAGAAGTCCCTTGATGTTTGGATAACCACATCCATGTCTTGAGTTTGTTATTTCTCAAAATTCCACTTAGCCATCTCCGCCTTACTCATGTGCAGCCCTCTGACACGCCCCTCTGACAGCTGGGACCAAGAGACCAAAGCCCTGCCATCATGGCGGCTTGGCTTTGGGCTTGCTTTGTGGGTTTTGGTTTTTGTTTAACTATGAAGACAGGAAACAGGCATCTTTGTGTATATGGCTTTCCGTGCACTTTGGAGATGGCCGTGGTGGTGGTTGTGTGGTCCGCACAACACTCTGGGAACCATCAAGGAAGCTTCTGTTTATGGCTCTCTTCGCTCTCTGATTCACTTTGGAAATGACAGGGATATGACACAGTGAGTGGAGGATATTGGGGAATGTCATGCTTACTTTTCCTTGTCTCTCTTTGGGACTCTTTTTTAAAAAATGACTTATGTGAAGCTCAAAGGAAATCATAGGAGGGAAGTCATATTGAAGGGAGTTCACACATGAAAACAATCTTGCGTTCATTAGTGTTATGTTCCTGGGAGAAACTCATTTGGAGTAAAAAATCTGCCTCTACTCTGAGATCCTAGCCTGCGGGTTTCAACTGCCCATCACTGCTCTCTAGGACTTTGAGCTAATTAGAAACTGAACTCATTGCTAAATCTAATTTAGAAGAAGAGTTTGTTAGTGTTCTGAAAGAGGGAGCCATGAGAAAGAAAATTATTATTTTTTAAAAGATTTATTTATTTATTTAGAGAGAGAGAGAGAGAAATTGGGGGGAGGGGCAGAGAGAATGAGAGAACCTTAAGCAGACTCCCCACTGAGCACAGAGCCCGAGGCAGGGGCTCCATCCCACGACCCTGAGATCATGACCTGAGCTGAAATCAAGAGTCAGATGCTTAACTGACTGAGCCACCGAGGTGTCCTGAGAAAGAAAATCATCTTAAAAATTAGCTGTATATGGCACCGGCTGTAAAGAAATGGCCAGACTGGGAGAAAGCTTTCTGAGATAAAATGTTCTCTTTTCAGGACACTGGTCCGTGGCATGTGGAGGGCACACTGATTCCCATTCGGGGGTGGAGCAGTAATGATGCAGGCCAGGAGAGGTTGAAGCATCGGTGGGAGGTAACCACATCAGTTTAGGAGACTAGACACAGAGAGATGATTAAGTAAGGGCACCCTGGGCAATGTGGCTAATTGCACACTGGGCCCTGCTATATCCTGTCTTGCCCAAGCCTTTGGAAGTCCTGCCTGGGTAGGAACAAGCTCAAGCTGTGTCTGTCTGTGTATCTGTGTGTCTGGGAAAGCATGTGCCTCAGGTAGGTCTGCGGGCACCTGCATAATAGTGCTCACGTGGCTTCCTGTGGATCCTGGGAGCCATACGTGTGTACCGCCTATTGCGTGTATACGTGACAGTGCATCAGGGGCCCCCTCGCGCCTCTTTGCCAGTGGGAACGGAAGGACATGTTCCCAGGAGCCGGTGCAGCCCACTCTGGTTCCCTTTCCTCCAGCCAAAGGCAGACCGAATGGGGATGGGAGTGGCGATTCCCCCAATGCCCGCTAGGGGGGGTCGGGGAGGGAGCCGCAGGACACCTTGATGTGGACCGTACCCTCCCCCGCCCCCCCCGCCTTGTGGTCTGGGTTTCACTCAGGAATAAAAGTCAGACGCTGCCTGCTCCAATGCCCTAAACAAACGCAAGGCTAATTATGTAAGTAGATCATTTTCTTCTTGCAAGGTATCGTCTGCTGCATTGGCGGAGGTAGTATTTCTAGGACTTTTTTTGGAAAGTGAAATGGTAGCTTAAGGGATAACCTGCTGTCTAAAAGTGAATTTTAGTGAGTGGCTCAGTCAGTTAAGCATCTGACTCTTGATTTCAGCTCAGGTCATGATCTCAGGGTCGTGAGATCAAACCCTGCGCCACGATCTGCACCCAGTGGGGAGTCTGCTTGAGACTCCCTCTCCCTCTGCCCCTCCCCCCACTCACCCACATGCTCTCTCCCTCTCACTCAAAATAAATAAATAAATCTTTAAAAAAATGAATTTTAAATGTTCGAGGAGGGTGGGGCGCCTGGGTGGCTCAGTCAGTTAAGCCTCTGCCTTCAACTCAGGTCATGATACAGCGTCCCGGGATCGAGTCCCTCATCAGGCTCTCTGCTCAGTGGGGAGTCTGCTTCTCCCTCTGCTTCTGCCCCTTCCCATGCTTGTGCTCTCTCTCTCTCTCAAATAAATACATAAAATCTTAAAAAAAAAAAAAGTGTTTGAGGAGGATGATGGTAACTTATGTTGTGCTTAATTTCACAAAGGGTTTTTCTTTATGGGATCTCATCTTAAGATTCTCAGCTTTGCACATGAAGACAAGAAGCCTTAGAAAAGTGAAGTGATTTGTCCTCCTCTGGGGTAGAGGCAAGACTCACATCTAGATCTTTTAACTTTGAAATTGAGTGCTCTTTCTTTAAACAACAGGGCTTCCGAAGGTTATATTTCTTTTATCAGTTGCTAGAAGAAGCCCAGAAGTCTGAAATCCAGCAGGGTCACACTTCCTCTGGGGGCTCTAAGGGTGAACCATTCCATGCCTCTTCCAGCTTCTGGTGTGGTGGCTGCCATATTCCTTGGCATTCCCTGGCTTGTGGCCACTTTACTCTGATCTCTGCGTCTGTCTTCACAGTGCTTCTTCTTCTGGGTGTATCTTCTCTTCTGTGCATCCACTTCAGTAAGAAAAAAGCTCTTCCCCTTCCACGATGGAAGTGGTCCCAATGCAATCAACCTGCAACCGGGGGGTTAGCTGATCACCCCGGGAGTGGTGCCATATTAGGGACTCAGTTTTGGTTTCTGTTGGGTGCCCACTGGTGGCTGTAGCCAGGCTGGCCTTGGTGAGAGGAAATCCATGTTGCTGAGTCCATGTATAACCTCCCTCCTTGCCACCATGATCACTTTTTTCCTGAACCTATTGGTCAATGACAGGAGTGGCTACAGGGGAAGAAGGCTGATCAGTATTCACAGAATAGGTCATTCTACCTGCTTGATTCTTAAAATCATTCTCTGCTCAACTCCCCTTTTAGGGAGCATTTGCAGGGGATACAAATATCTTCATGGTTTTTCATGTCTAACTTTAGAAGCTCTATCACTTGCTCTCATGCAGCTCCTCCAGCCCTTATCATGCCTGAGATGTCCCGCAATTAAATTTATATACAGTGTTCAGCATTACCTCTTTTTTCTGATAGTGGTGGGCTAATGAGCACACCTTCATAGGTAAAATTTCCAGATAACTAGAATTTAATCTTCTGTTAATCCTTCAATTATAACCAAAATGTTAAAGGTTGGCATTTTTTTTCAAGTATATTTTCTCACATTAACCTTTTTTTTTTTTTTAAATTTTTTTATTTATTTATTTGACAGAGAGAGAGAGACAGCGAGAGCAGGAACACAAGCAGGGGAGTGGGAGAGGGAGAAGCAGGCCTCCCACCGAGCAGGAAGCCTGATGCAGGCTCGATCCCAGGACCCTGGGATCATGACCTGAGCTGAAGGCAGACGCTTAACGACTGAGCCACCCAGGTGCCCCTCACATTAACCTTCTTCTTTTTTTTTTTTTTTTAAAGATTTTATTTATTTATTTGAGAGAGTGAGAGAGAGCATGAGAGGGGAGAGGGTCAGAGGGAGAAGCAGACTCCCCACTGAGTGGGGAGCCCGATGTGGGACTCGATCCTGGGACTCCAGGATCACGACCTGAGCTGAAGGCAGTCGCTTAACCAACTGAGCCACCCAGGCGCCCACATTAACCTTCTTAAACACAATATATATTACCTTTTCAAACAAGAAATAACTGAAATATAGTTAAGATAAAAAGTTGGTCTATAATCTCAACTACTTGATAAATAAATTGTATATATTTACTTCTACATTTTTTCCAAGTCCTAGCCCCAAAGTGAATATAACTTTACATTGTGTGTGTGTGTGTTTTTTTAAGTAGGCTCCAGTGGAGCCTAACATGGAGCTTGAACTCACAATCTTGAGATCAAGACCTGAACTGAAATCAAGAGTCAGCTGCTTAACCGACTGAGCCACCCTGGCCCCCCCACCTTCCCCCTTCAAAGGTTGTTTCTTTACAAGCAATTCTTAAAAATGGGAGAGACAGAAAAATATGAACAAAGGTTACAAATATTTTTCAGATTCATGAACCTACAGACTTATTCCTTGAGGGCAGTGACTAAACCATATTTATTGCAGTATCTGTAGGGTCTTCGACATCGCCTCTTTCATGGTAATCCTCAATAAGATGAGTTGAATGACTAAATACATTTTAACAAGAGCATGTGGAACATAATTTATTATGGCTCTGGATAACAATATGAGTATAATTATTGTCCAATGTCTTTCCCATCTTGACAAATGACACCATCATCCCTTAAGTTATTAAAGGTAGAAATCTGGGAGTAGATTCTTTTCCTCACTGCCCTTGTATTAGTTGTTCATTGCTGTGCAAGAAATTATGACAAAACTTATGTCTTAACATGGCAACGAATATTTATTTTACTCACAGGAGATAGGTTGTTCTGACCTGGGGACTCTCATGAAGTCACAGTCACATGTTGGTGGGGGCTTTGTCATATGAACATTTGGTGCAACTGGAGGATCCATTGCAAGATGGCCCACTCACACAGCTAGCAAGTTGCTGCTGGCTGTTGGTAGGAGACCTCAGTTCCTCTCCCTTTGGGTGCCTATGCAGGGCTCCTTGCGTGTCTTCATGACAGAGTGGCTGGTCTCCCTCAGAGTCAACAATCCAAGACAGCAAGGTAGAAGCAACAGTGTCATTTATGGTCTCACCTTGGAAGTCATGCACTCTCAGTTCTACAGTGTTCTACTAATCACCAGTTCTGCCTTATTCAGTGTGGGACTTATTCAGAGGGGACTGCACGAAGGCACAAATACCAGAAGGCAAGGATCATTGGGGGCCATCTTGAAGGCTGGCTACCAGAGTTCCTCTCTTTTGTATTTCATTCTAACTATGTGTTCTTTTCATTCTCCTTCCAAAAAAGAGTCTCAAATAGAATCCCTTCTCTTCATTTCTTCTGCCTCTAGCCTCGTCCAAGACACTGTCCACACTCGGCTCCACTGTAATATTCTTCCATCTGATCTTCCTCTTTTGGCTCTTGTCACTCTAATGCATTTCTCACATAGCAGCCATTCATTCATTTTTTCGGTGAATTCATTCAACGTATTTATTGTGATCTTACTACAGACTAGATTTGTTCTAGGTTCTCAAAATATAACAGTGGATAAAACAAAGCCCTTAGAGCTTCTGTATAGCTGGGAAATAAGTAAACGAATAATATGGAAAATATTAGGTGGCAATATGTGTAATACAGAAGATTAAAACAGGGTAAAGGAAAGAGAGGAAAATAGGAAAATTAGGGATGTGTGGGTGTTGTGTTATATTGGTCAGCCAGTGGTGCTATCTCTGAGTAGTTGACGTTGGGACAGAAACCCAAAGGATAGGAGAAGGAGGCATATGAATAGCTGGTAAGAGTGTCCAAAGCAGAGGAAAGAGCAAATGCAAAGGCCCTGATCACGCTTGATGTGTTTGAGGAACAGTAAACCAACCAATGTGGCTGGAGCCGAGGAGAGAGGGAAGTAGAGGATGTCAGGTAACGGGGGTCAGGTCATGCAGGGCCTTATAGAATATGATGATGACTTTGGCTTTACTTTGGGTTTGTCATTGACATATTTTGCTGACATGATATGACTTGCTTTCTGAAAAGATCATTTGGACTACTCATTTCTGTGATCTTTTAAAATGTAAATGATATCACATCACTTCCACTGCTTAAAGCTCTTCAGTGAATTCCCATTGCACTTAAGATAAAAATCCAAGCTCCCTTAGCTATTATTTTATTATCATGTTTATTTTTATTATTAAAATTGACACCCCATTATTCTCTTTCACAGAACCCTGCCGATTTCCTTCCCAAAACATATCGAACTAGTAAATATTATTATTAGGCTTATTTGTTTATAAACTGCCTCCTCCACTTGAAAATATGTACTCTGGGAATGTTGTGGGTCTCTCCATGCTAAATCATCCCAGGACTGCTTTGTTCTTGGAGCTCTTGTGTTTGCTCTTTGTACATTTTTTTCCTGTATCTTCCTCATTTTCATATTTGGTCAGTACCTACTTCTAGCAATGCTGTAGTTGGTGCCAGAGTAATTTTGGTGTTGAGCTGGATGCTAGAGCTTAACTTGGCTTGTGGGATTACAGCACTACTTCTCACATTTTAATGGACAAATGAATTAGCTGGAAGGGGGCAGGGGATCTTGTTAAGGTACTTGTTGATTCTTCCTCAGTGGGTCTTGAGTGGACCTTGAGGTTCTGCATTTCTACCAAGCTCATAGGTGATGGCCGTGCTGCTGATTCTTAACAAGGGGATTTGATCACCAAGCTTGGCAGAACGTGGAAATCACCTGTAGAGCTTTAAAGACTATGAAGCCTTGATTCTACCCCCAGATATTCCAATATAATTAGTCTGAGATGCAGTCTGAGTATTGGTAATTGTAAGGCTTCATTCGGATTCTGAATTGTCGTAACATTTGAGAACCACTGGATTGGATGACATTGGTCTCTATTTTAAGACAAAGCATACTGAGTAATACTCTAGGGGGCTGTGTGGCTTTCTTTTTAAAGTCAATTTTGTAGCTCTAGAAAGACTCTGACCACACCCATGGATGACCTCCAGATCTCTGCCTGGAATGACTGGAGAGTTTTTTCTGGTGTCTCCAGCACGTGTTGTCAGTGGCAGAAATAAAATTCTTGTCTTCGTAAGAGTGGTCATTCTGAGGGCAGTTAAATACACCCACTGTATGACGAGGCTATAGTAAGCCAGGGCCCTCCAGTATGAGCTTGTCCTGAGGAAGAGAGAGGAAGGGGGTGAAGCAGAGAAGCACTCCATTTCTTTTTTCTTATAATTTCTAGCATGTTCACATGTAGAGTTTCTAAGCCAGTGACAAACTAAGAACGTCTTGTGTAGTTCAAGCTAACCTTTTGGTCATCAAAAGTGGATGTTTCAAACTACTAAATATCAATGAGGCAGATCCAGTTTGCAGCTTGATAATTGACCGCTAGATGTGGGTGCCCCAAAGGTGTTGGAAAGACAATGCCAGAGCTCTCCTTCATCCCTTAACCTGAAGCCCACTCAGTTCCTTTTGTCAAGTGATTTACTGTGTGTTAACAGAGCCTGGGGCACTTCCCATTGAAATGCCTCTGATCCCATGTAACTGGATTGATTTTTTTTTTTTTGGCTGATCTAGATTGGACGACTGATTATTGGACAGAATGGCATCTTGTCGACACCTGCTGTTTCCTGCATCATCAGGAAGATCAAGGCAGCTGGTGGAATCATCCTAACAGCCAGCCATTGCCCTGGAGGACCAGGGGGAGAGTTTGGAGTGAAGTTCAATGTTGCCAATGGAGGTATGTGGCTTAGGATATGCCTTAGTCGTCCTGATTTCTGTCCTCTTACGTCATTGTAGTTTTATTTGTTAAAAAAGATTTATTTATTTGAGAGAGAGGGAGAGCATGTGTGAGAGCAGGGGGAGGGGCAGAGGGAGAGGGAGAGAGAGAATATCAAGCAGACTCACACTGAGCATGGAGCCTGATGTGGGCCTCGATCTCACAACCCTGAGATCAAGACCTGAGCCAAAACCAAGAGTCAGACGCTTAACTGACTGTGCCATCCATGTGCCTCAGCTATCGTAGTCTTACAATGACCCTCTGATGGTAGACAAGCAAGGTGGAGGGGAAATGGCTCAGAAAGTTCCAGTGAGGGGCTGTATTAGTCAGGTTTCTCCAGAGGAACAGAACAGTAGGCTATATAGAGATTTATTATAAGGAACTGGCTGGGTTCTGCTTCAAGATGGTGACGTAGGAATATCCAGAACTCACCTCCTCTCATGGACACACTGAATCTACAGATATATAGGCCAGTTTCCTCTGAAAAAACCCTAAAAACTAGCAGAGCAGCCCCTTTACACAGGGCAAATGAGAGGGAAACTGTCAAAGTGGGTAGGAGAGGCTGGGACACAACCTCACCATAAACCTCACTGCTGGCGAAATAATCCACCATCTGGAAAGAATGCAAAACCGTGAGCTTCTCTCCGAGGAAGAAGGGGTCTGTACTCTACACTGGGTACTCCAGCTTTTAAGACTGACACCTATGGTGGGGGGGGCATGGAGCAAGATGGCGGAGGAGTAGGAGACCTGGATTTCGTCCGGTCCCAGGAATTCAGCTGGATAGGGATCATACCATTCTGAACACCTACAAACTCAACAGGAGATTGAAGAAAAGAATAGCAGCAACTCTCTGAACAGAAAAGCGACCATTTTCTGGAAGGGAGGACGTGCGGAGAAGTGAATCCGAGGCGATATTCGGGGGAATAGATGGCGGGGGAGGGGCCTCCGTCAGCCACTTCTGGCAAGTGATAGAACTGCGGAGGACAAAATTGGAACTTTTAAAAGTCTGCTCTGCTGAGGGACGTCGCTCCAGTGGCTAAACGGGGGGGTGGAACCCTCGCGGGACAGTGTGGTCTCAGGACCCTCGGGGTCACAGAAAGACCGGGGGCGCCTGAGTGCGGCAGAGCTCCCAGGGATCGGAGCGGGGAAGCCGGCTGCAGAGTCGGAACCGAGGAGTGGGCTCTCAGCTTGGGGTTGCCATAAACCGTGATCCACGGCACAGTCGGGCCCCTGCTCCTCCAGCAGGGACCCAACAAGCGGCAGATCCGGGGAGACTCCCCTTCTTCCCCCGGGAGGAGCGGCATGGGAGCACGCCGCAGGAATCTGCTGGCTTTGGAGACTCCACATGGGGTCGGGTGCCAGAGATAGAAACGCTCGGTCACAGGCCAGGTGAGCACAGAGTGCGGCCGGAGACCGGGGAGATGGGAGTGACTGACTGCTTTTCTCTGGGGGCTCACTGAGAAGCAGGGGCCCGAGTTCTCGGCTCCTCCAGGGCAGAGATTGGGAGGCCACCATTTTCACTCCCGTCCTCCAAAGCTGTACGGAAAGCTTGCAGGGAACAAAAGCTACCGAGAGCAAACCTGAGCAGATTACTTAGCCCAGACCGGCAAGGGCGGGGCAATTCCGCCTCCAGCAAAGACTTTTGGGAACCACGGCAACAGGCCCCTCCCCCAGAAGATCAGCCAGAACAGCCAGCCAAGACCAAGTTTACCGATCAATGAGAACGGCAGAACTGCAGCGCTAGGGGAATACTGCACATAGAATCCATGGCTTTTTTACCATGATTCTGTAGTCTTTCAAAGTTAATTTTTTCATTTGAATTTTTCTTTTTCCCTTTTTCAACCAACATCTTATCAATCCCTTTTTAAAAAACATTTTTATTTTTCATTTTTAGAGTCATATTCTATCCCTTCATAGTAGTTACCCTTATTTTTGGCATATAAATATAAGTTGTTCTTTCTTTAAAATTTTGAGATACAGTTTCTTCTAACAGATCAAAATATACTCTAAATCTATTGTGTATGGTTTTGTTCTACTCTCCTGCCTGATCACAATCTCTCCTTTTTTCTTCTTTTTTTTTCCCTTAAATCCTCTTCTTTCTCTTTTCAAACAACTTATCAATTCATTTGTAAAATTTTTTATGATTTTCATCGTTACAGTCATATTTCATCCCTTCATCGTATTAACCCTTACTTTTGTACATATATAAGTTTTTCTTTCTTTAAAATTTTGGGAGGCACTTTCATCTAACAGACCAAAATACACCCAAAATCTAGTGTGTGGCACTGGTCTATGCACCAGCCTGATCATATTTGATCACATTCTGTTTTTTTTGTTTTGTTCTGTTTTTGTTTGTTTTTATCTTTTTCTTTTTCTTTTTTTCTTTTTTCTTTCTTTCCCTTTCTTTCCCCCTGTTTCAGGTCTTTTCTGATTTGTTTAGAGTATATTTTCTGGGGACACTGTTACCCTGTTAGCATTTTGTTCTCTCATTAATCTATTCTCCTCTGCACAAAATGACAAGACGGAAAAAATCACCTCAACAAAAAGAACAAGAGGTAGTACCGACTGCCAGGGACCTACTCAGTACGGACATTAGTACAATGTCAGATCTAGAGTTCAGAATCATCACTTTAAAGATACTAGCTGGGCTTGAAAAAAGCATGGAAGTTATTAGAGAAACCCTTTCTGGAGAAGTAAAAGAACTAAAATCTAACCAAGTCGAAATCAAAAAGGCTATTAATGAGGTGCAATCAAATATGGGGGCACTAACTGCTAGGATAAATGAGGCAGAAGAGAGAATCAGTGATATAGAAGACCAAATGATGGAAAATAAAGAAGCTGAGAAACAGAGAGATAAACAACTACTGGATCACGAGGGCAGAATTCGAGAGATAAGCGATACCATAAGACGAAACAACATTAGAATAATTGGGATCCCAGAAGAAGAAGAAAGAGAGAGAGGGGCAGAAGGTATACTGGAGCAAATTATAGCAGAGAACTTCCCTAATTTGGGGAAGGAAACAGGCATGAAAATCCAGGAAGCACAGAGAACCCCTCTCAAAATCAATAAAAATAGGTCAACACCCCGACATCTAATAGTAAAACTTACGAGTCTCAGAGACAAAGAGAAAATCCTGAAAGCAGCTCGGGACAAGAGATATGTAACCTACAATGGTAGAAACATTAAATTGGCAAAGATCTATCCACAGAGACCTGGCAGGCCAGAAAAGACTGGCATGATATATTCAGAGCACTAAACGAGAAAAATATGCAGCCAAGAATACTATATCCAGTTAGACTGTCATTGAAAATAGAAGGAGAGATAAAAAAGCTTCCAGGACAAACAAAAACTAAAGGAATTTGCAAACACGAAACCAGCCCTACAAGAAATCTTGAAAGGGGTCCTCTAAGCAAAGAGAGAGCCTAAAACTAACATAGACCAGAAAGGAACAGAGACAATATACAGTAACAGTCACCTTACAGGCAATACAATGGCACTAAATTCCTATCTTTCAATAGTTACCCTGAATGTAAATGGGCTAAATGCCTCAATCAAAAGACACAGGCTATCAGATTGGATTAAAAAACAAGACCCATCGACATGCTGTCTGCAAGTGACTCATTTTAGAACCAAGGACACCCCCAGATTGAAAGTGAGGGGGTGGAAAACCATTTACCATGCTAATGGACACCAAAAGAAAGCTGGGATGGCAATCCTTATATCAGACAAATTAGATTTTAAACCAAAGACTGTAATAAGAGATGAGGAAGGACACTATATCCTACTTAAAGGATCTATCCAACAAGAAGATCTAACAATTGTAAATATCTATGCCCCTAACATGGCAGCAGCCAGTTATATAAGGCAATTAATAACAAAAGCAAAGAAACACATCGACAACAATACAATAATAGTGGGGGACTTGAACACCCCCCTCACTGAAATGGACAGATCGTCTAAGCAAAAGATCAACAAGGAAATAAAGGCTTTAGATGACACACTGGACCAAATGGACTTCACAGATATATTCAGAACATTCCATCCCAAAGCAACAGAATACACATTCTTCTCTAATGCCCATGGAACATTCTCCAGAATAGATCACATCCTAGGTCACAAATCAGGTCTGAACCGGTACCAAAAGATTGGGATCATTCCCTGCCTATTTTCAGACCACAATGCTTTGAAACTAGAACTCAATCACAAGAGGAAAGTCGGAAAGAACTCAAATACATGGAGGCTAAAGAGCATCCTACTAAAGAATGAATGGGTCAACCAGGAAATTAAAGAAGAATTAAAAAAATTCATGGAAACCAATGAGAATGAAAATACAGCTGTTCAAAATCTTTGGGATACAGCAAAGGCAGTCCTAAGAGGAAAGTATATAGTGATACAAGCCTTTCTCAAGAAACAAGAAAGGTCTCAAATGCACAACCTAACCCTACACCTAAAGGAGTTGGAGAAAGAACAGCAAATAAAGCCTAAACCCAGCAGGAGAAGAGAAATAATAAAGATCAGAGCAGAAATCAATGAAATAGAAACTAAAAGAACAGATCAATGAAACTAGGAGCTGGTTCTTTGAAAGAATTAACAAGATTGATAAACCCCTGGCCAGACTTATCAAAAAGAAAAGCGAAATGACCCAAATCAACAAAATCATGAATGAAAGAGGAGAGATCACAACCAACACTAAAGAAATACAAAGAATTATAAGAACATATTATGAGCAACTCTATGCCAGCAAATTAGATAACCTGGAAGAAATGGATGCATTCCTAGAGATGTATCAACTACCAAAACTGAACCAGGATGAAATAGAAAACCTGAACAGACCTATAACCACTAAGGAAATTGAAGCAGTCATCAAAAATCTCCCAAAAAACAAAAGCCCAGGGCCAGATGGCTTCCCAGGGGAATTCTACCAAACATTTCAAGAAGAATTAATACCTATTCTTCTGAAAGTGTTCCAAAAAATAGAAATGGAAGGAAAACTTCCAAACTCATTTTATGAGGCCAGCATTACCTTGATCCCAAAAGCAGACAAAGACCCCATCAAAAGGGAGAATTACAGACCAATATTCCTGATGAACATGGATGCAAAACTTCTCACCAAAATACTAGCCAAGTGGATCCAACAGTACATTAAAAGGATTATTCACCACGACCAAGTGGGATTTATCCTTGGGCTGCAAGGCTGGTTCAACATCTGCAAATCAATCAACGTGATACAATACATTAACAAAAGAAAGAACAAGAATCGTATGATCCTCCCAATAGATGCAGAAAAAACATTTGAGAAAGTACAGCCTCCTTTCTTGATCAAAACTCTTCAGAGTATAGGGATAGAGGGTACATACCTCAATATCATAAAAGCCATCTATGAAATACCCACAGCGAATATCATTCTCAATGGGCAAAAACTGAGAGCTTTCCCCCTAAGATCAGGAATGTGGCAGGGATGTCCACTATCACCACTGCTATTCAACATAGTATTAGAAGTCCTAGCCACAGCAACCAGACAACAAAAAGAAATCAAAGGCATCCAAATCGGCAAAGAAGAAGTCAAACTCTCACTCTTGCAGATGGTATGATACTTTATGTGGAAAACCCCAAAGACTCCACCCAAAACTGCTAGAACTCATACAGGAATTCAGTCAAGTGTCAGGATATAAAATCAATGCACAGAAATCAGTGGCATTCCTATACACCAACAACAAGACAGAAGAAAGAGAAAATAAGGAGTCGATCCCATTTACAATTGCACCCAAAACCATAAGATACCTAGGAATAAATCTAACCAAAGAGGCAAAGGATCTGTAGTCAGAAAACTATAAAATACTCATGAAAGAAATTGAGGTAGACACAAAGTAATGGAAAAAACGTTCCACGCTCATGGATTGGAAGAACAAATATTGGGAACATGTCAATGCTACCTAGAACAATCTACGCACTCAATGCCATCCCCATCAAAATACCATCCACTTTTTTCAAAGAAATGGAACAAATAATCCTAAAATTTGTATGGAACCAGAAAAGACCCCGCATAGCCAGAGGAATGTTGAAAAAGAAAAGCAAAGCTGGTGGCATCACAATTCCGGACTTCCAGCTCTATTACAAAGCTGTGATCATCAAGACAGTATGGTACTGGCACAAAAATAGACACATAGATCAATGGAACAGAATAGAGAGCCCAGAAATGGACCCTCAACTCCATGGTCAACTAATCTTTGACAAAGCAGGAAAGAATGTCCAATGGAAAAAAGACAGTCTCTTCAACAAATGGTGTTGGGAAAATTGGACAGCCACATGCAGAAGAATGAAACTGGACTATTTCCTTACACCACACACAAAAATAGACTCCAAATGGTTGAAAGACCTCAGTGTGAGACAGGAGTCCATCAAAATCTTAAAGGAGAACACGGGCAGCAACCTCTTCGACCTCAGCTGCAGCAACTTCTTCCTAGAAATATCACCAAAGGCAAGGGAAGCAAGGGCAAAAATGAACTATTGGGACTTCATCAAGATAAAAAGCTTTTACACAGCAAAAGAAACAGTCAACAAAACCAAAAGACAACCAACAGAATGGGAGAAGGTATTTGCAAATGACATATCAGATAAAGGGCTAGTATCCAAAATCTATAAAGAACTTATCAAACAACACCCAAAGAACAAATGATCCAATGAAGAAATGGGCAGAACACATGAACAGACATTTTTCCAAAGAAGACATCCAAATGGCCAACAGACACATGAAAAAGTGCTCCACGTCGCTCGCCATCAGGGAAATCCAAATCAAAACCTCAATGAGGTACCACCTCACACCAGTCAGAATGGCTAAAATTAACAAGTCAGGAAACGACAGATGTTGGCGGGGATGCGGAGAAAGGGGAACCCTCCTACACTGTTGGTGGGAATGCAAGCTGGTGCAGCCACTCTGGAAAACAGTATGGAGGTTCCTCAAAAAGTTGAAAATGGAGCTACCCTACGATCCAGCAATTGCACTACTGGGCATTTACCCCAAGGATACAAATGTAGGGATCCGAAGGGGTATGTGCACTCTGATGTTTATAGCAACAATGTCCACTATAGCCAAAGTGTGGAAAGAGCCAAGATGTCCATTGACAGATGAATGGATAAAGAAGAGGTGGTATATATGTACAGTGGAATATTATGCAGCCATCAAAAGGAATGAGATCTTGCCATTTGTAACGACGTGGATGGAACTGGAGGGTATTATGCTGAGGGAAATAAGTCAATCAGAGAAAGATATGTATCATATGACCTCACTGATATGAAGAATTCTTAATCTCAGGAAACAACCTCAGTGTTGCTGGAGTGGTGGGGGGTGGGAGGGATGGGGTGGCTGGGTGATAGACATTGGGGAGTGTATGTGCTATGGTGAGGGCTGTGAATTGTGCAAGACTGTTGCATCACAGATCTGTACCTCTGAAACAAATAATACAATATATGTTAAGGAAAGAAAAAAAGAAGATAGCAGTATGGGAAGAATGAAGGGGGGAAATCGGAGGGGGAGATGAACCATGAGAGACGATGGACTCTGAAAAACAAACTGAGGGTTCTAGAGGGGAGGGGGGTGGGAGGATGGGTCAGCCTGGTGATGGGTATTAAAGAGGGCACATTCTGCATGGAGCACTGGGTGTTATACACAAACAATGAATCATGGAACACTACTTCAAAAACTAATGATGTAATGTATGGTGATTAATGTAACATAAAAAATTAAAAAAAAAAAGACTGACACCTGAGAGATGAGCCCCCAAAATATCTGGCTTTGAAGACCAACAGGCTCGTGCCCTTGACCCTCAGGTCTGTAGCGAACTGAGGGATGGCTCTTAAAGGGCCTGCATGCAGCCTCACCTGCCCCAGGGCCCAGAGAGGAAGTTGGTTTACGTGATTATGGAGGCTGAAAAGTCCCGAGACCTGTAGACCCAGGAGAGCTGATGGCGGAGTTCTTGTCTGAGTACAAAGGCCTGAGAAACAGCAGATCTGATGTTTAAGTTGCAGTCCAAGTCTGGGTTCAAAGGCAGGAGAGGACTGTGTCTCAGCTGGAAGCCAGGCAGAGAGAGTGAATTCTCCCTCACTCAGCCTCTTGTTCTGTCCAGGCTTCCAGTGGGTTAGATGAGGCCACTACATTGGGGATGGCACTCTCCTTTCCTCAATCTACTGATTTAAATACTAATCTCATCCAGAAACAGCCCTATAGACACACAGGAATAAGGTTTAACCAAATATCTGGGCATCCTGTGGCCCAGTCATGTTGACATATAAAATCAACCATCATAACCCTTGAGGTGACATGACAAGGAAGTGGCCTAATGGGATCTTGAATCCACTTGGTCTCTTGGTCCTCTGCCCTCCTTAGCACTGTGAAATGGTTGTATAATGGATGCTTATCTGATATGGAAGGACTCTGGGTTTTAAGTTGGAACGGACCCTCTAAGTCATTTAGATCATTCCTGTCATTTTATAGGTGAAGAAATCCCCAAGAGGCTGTTACTTGCTCAAGTTCACATGGCTGCTCAAGGCCAGACAAATGATTTTTTAGCATAACTTGTAGACATCTCTCCTTCCTATAGTGTTGACTTTCTCTTGCTGAAATGCTTAGAATTATTTCACTATTTCTTATATTAATGTATATACATACACACACACATATTAATGTATATACATTTTTCCATTTTGCACTTTTCTCCCCTAAAGGATTTTAAGGTAAATTACAGCATGAAGACATTTTACACCTAAATATTTCTGAATACATCTCTTAAAAAGAAAGACATTCTAACATAACTACATTATCACACCTAACAAAATATGTAACAAAATAACACCAATTCTCTAATATCATCTAAAACCTAATCTATATTCAAATTTTTCCAATTGTCTCCAAAATGTTATTTATAGCTGTTTTACTCAAACCAGGATGCATCCAAGAACTATGCATTGCATTTCATTGTTAAGTCTCTTAATCTTAATCTAGGACACTGGGTCTGAATTTATACATAGGTAGGAGCCGAATTTTAACGAACAACAGTAGTCTTTATGAATTATTTTTGGCCTAGGCCAGAATATTCATTATTTCCACCTCCTTGCAGCCATTTTGGACATTATCCAAACAAATGAACTTCACTCACATCAAGTGTTTTAAAAAAAACACCTTATGACGTGTCCTATACTTCGAGAAGTTTTGCTTCATTAGAAAGCATACCTAGGACCCACATCTAGTCTTGCAGCAGCTACTGAGGATTTGAGGGAAAAAAATAGGCAATATTCAGTTATTCTCTATGCTGTTAACACAGGAAATTGAATGGGCTCAGAAAATGGCAATTCGTAGAGAAATGTGTTATAAAAGTTGCCAAACTAAACAATGGATTTCAAGTAAGCATTTGGAATATATATTTGATTTCATATCTTACAAGAACATCTCAGTCATCTCTATGATATCCTATAAGACATAAAGGAAGAAGTTATTATTTAAATACCTATTTTGTAGACTAAATCACAGGAGGAAATGAGACCTATTCAGCCATACAGGAAGGGGATTGAATTTATCATTTGGCCTTTAACTGCATTGAAGTCCCTCTCTTAACCCTTAATTCTTCTTATTTGCATCATCTTGGCGTCATTACTGAAGCTAACATTCCTAATGGCAAAGAAGGATTCAGTTGGTTTCTTCCTACTCAAAGTAGAATCAATTTTACCGTAATTTCTTTTTCCTGAAGAAGCATTCATCTCTTTTCATTGTGTGTCGTATAGATACTTTTTTTGGAATGAATTAAAAGGCTAAGTGTCTTGGGGCACCAGGGTGGTTCAGTCGGTTGGATATCCAACTCTTGATTTTGGCTCAGCTCATGATCTTGGGATCCTGGCATCCAGCCTGGCATTGAGCCCCTTGGTGGGCTCTGTGCTCAAAGGGGAGTCTGTTTCTCTCTCTCTCTTCCTCTGCCCCCCACCACTTGCGCATGCTCTCTCTTTCTCTCAGATAAATGAATAAATCTTTAAAAAATAAAGAAAGCTAAGTGTCCACAGAATTAGTAGGCACAGCCAGGGAAATAGGACACATCTGGAACTTTGTTGCTTTTAAAGTGCATTTAGAGGACAGGACCATTCTGAGCATGTTTTTAAGTAGACAGGAAGATGATAGAGGGGAAATGGAATCCATAATAAAAATACTGGATTTTTTAGAATCTTACAATGTGCTGGGCACCATACTCAGAACTTACTTACATTATCTTATTTAATCCTCATAAGAACCCGATGAAGTCACTGAGGAATAAAATGTTTTAAAAAGCTTGACCAGTGTCAGAGAATTAGTAAGGTGTGGAGCTCAATTAGAGCCTAGATTCTGGGAAGGGGGCAGAACTTCTGAAAGAGAAGGCAAGGATGGGGGAACAAAACAACTCTGAGGGGTGCAGAATGAAAGTTTGGGGTAATAGTTACTATACCTGTTCAAAAAGAAAGTAAGAAGAAAATTGCCTGATGAGATAATGGGACAAGGAGAGGGAGGACTTGGGATGTATTTTGTAAAAGGTATCCTGGGAAATGTATTGATGATTCATACATGAGAAGTCAAAAAGCTAAGTAGCCTCATTCTTAGGGGGAGTCAATTGGTGTAATTTTTGACTACCTCCAACAGTATGTGGGAGTCTGGAAATTGCAGCAGTGGGGGTGGCTGATGGTGATGTCTCAGGGTTGGGGAATGGCTGTGTAGGTGTGGCACAGCCTCAAGACGGCTTATACTTGTTACCGGTGTCTGAGCGGACATCGGACGATTAGGATTCAAAATGCAGCCTCTGTCTATTACCAATGATAGGACCTTGGTTAAGGATCTCCACCTCTTCAAATTTCAGTTTCCCCATTTGGAAAATGAGGGTAATAATAACTCCTACTTCATCTGCTTTTTGTGAGTGCTGAATTCCAGGTAAAGTGTGAAAGGTGGTATATGTAAGTTTCAATAAATGTAGGTTCATGTTATTATGCTAACAAAGGTATGGCTCAAATGGTGGACCTTAGGGTCTTGCCTGAGATTAGAGGCCAGTGAAACTAGAATGGACGGATAGCCTGGGATTAATCAAGTGATGATAAGCATCAGTATAGGAAAGGGCAGGTTCAGCAGAAGTATGGAGTAGGGTAGCTGGCTGATAAGGAATCTGTGGGTTGAGGACACTCAAATTTGGTATTTTTGAAAGGATTTCAAGAGACAATAATACTTAAGATATGACTCTACCAGCCACTGACTAAAATGAAGAGGAAAACTCATTAGAGTGGAAGATGTCAAGGAACTTGGAAGTGGTCGATGGATGCAGAGGTTGTTGATGAACTGTGAGGTTAGCAACACAAGTGGTTGAGTGGCATCATAGAAAACAAACTTGCTAGAAGTTGTTTTACTTTTGGAAACCAGTGTACTTTGTCATTAAATCAGGCTGTTTAAAAGTGAGGGACACAGCCGAAGAACACAGTGTGGCACCTAGGGGAGCAGGGAGATATTCATGCGTTCTCCAATCGGACAAGCATAAAAAACGCAAAGACTGAAAAAGACTATTTACTGTTTTACATTTTGCAGAAGGATAAAAAATGGTGAGGAGTGGAGGAGGAGGGCCATGTTTTTGTTTTTGTTTTTGTTTCTTTGCAGTCTTTACTTTTCCTAAAGGACAAGGAAATATGGGTAAAATCTACTAGGCTTCTTTCCCATGCACTAGAATGGGGATACTTATTTTTAAAACAACTTTCTTGAGATACAATAGATATACAAAAAAAATCTGCACATAGTTAATGTGTACAGTTTGAGGTGTTTAGGTGCTGTTCCTTTTTATACATTCAATGAGCATTTATTGGGAGACAAAAACAGTGCTATGCTTTAAGGCAGCACTGTCTAATAGAAATACATTGTGAGTCGGAGATGATTTTAAACTTTCTAGTAGCCACATAAAAAAGTAAAAAACAAAAGGTGAAATGAATGATGCACTTTTAAACCTAGTATACTGAAAATATTATTTCGGCATGTTACTATAAAAGTTAAATGCAATCTATTAGATTTTTTCTATGAACTGTTCAAAATTTGATGTGTATTTTACAAGCACAGCACATATCAATTTCACTAGCCATATTTCAGGTGCTCAATAGCTACATACCATTAGTGGCTACTATATTGAACAGTGTAGCTTGAAGGATTGGGATAGAAAAGAAATTATTTCTTGATTTCTTTTCAGTTGAAAGTTACAGTAGACTTGGTGAGTATAATTCATACACAACCTATCTATTGATATTTCAGATCTTTCAATGTACTCATTTGATTCCCAGACTTGTTGCAAGAAATCTTAAGTGACTTGCAATAAGATACAAAAATTAAAAAGAAAATTGGAAGCCGGACCAACTGTTGATTTCATGTTCATTTAAAGTCTTTCACAGCCTAATTGTCCTCTTGACCTTGTGAGGAAGCACATCAAGTATTTTTGGTTAAACCTCATTTTAAAAACTTGGAAGTCACTAGAGAGTGTGAGTTGGGGAAAACGGTTAACCCTGGCAAGCTTCTGCCTCAACAAGGGAGCAGACTTGGGAGTACAAGTCGTATTTTCTTTTTCTAGGTGCACTTGGGAGGCTGCAGTTTAAATCTGGAATCCCTCACTTCTGTCAAGTGCATATCCTGTTGGTGTCTCATATCCTGAAAAAAGCTGATTACATAACCAGGTCTCCCTGGCAGGTGTGAAACTATTTTTAGGGAAGATGTATCATTGCTCAGAAGTGGATTCAGACAAACAAACATATGGGTTATTAGCCTATGTAGAACAGTTGAGGCTGACCAAATTTCCTCCATCATGGATGAATACAACGCAAGGAATATGGAGCCTAATTGAACGGTGAACTGTTGTCCATTGTTTGGAGAACAAATGAATCTTTCTTTTGCTTGGTGGTGAAGGAAGTAACATTCCTCTGATTGAAGTTGCAGACACTTTTTAAAAAAATTTATTTTTGGTGGTGTGCTATTTCCAAATGTAGGTCCTGCACCAGATGTGGTCTCAGACAAAATCTATCAGATCAGCAAAACAATTGAGGAATATGCCATATGCCCTGATCTTCGAATTGACCTATCTCGGCTTGGAAGACAAGAATTTGACCTGGAGAACAAATTCAAGCCATTTAGAGGTAATAGATTATATTTTGAAGAACTCAGAATAACTCCATGGGTGGAGGTGACTCTGCTTTCTGGGATGAGGGGGGTGCACACACTAAACTGATTGGTTTATCTATTTGGGGAGTGACTTGATAAGCAGATGTAGTATGACTGTGGTGTACAGGGAAGTGAGAGCAGCCAAGATACTCAGAACTGGCAGCTTTTAAAAATGACTTCTCAAACTCTAGATCACTTTCAACATAGGAAAAACGTCATAGCTGACTCCCTTATGCCATTCCAAGAATAGGACGTGAATCGCCAAAACATGTCTTCACTTTTCTAATCAATTACAGTGAAGATGCTGGAATATTTTATGTAGTTAAGAAGAGAACCAACAAGGTAATGGGGTTATTAAAAATTCACATGGATGGTAGGCATTTTTTTTCCCAAGTCAGAACCAGAACCATGCTGTTCAACTTGATTCAATGTGCAAAGGATCACCCATTCCATACCAAGCACTATGTGAGGAGATTTTATGAAGGAACTCAGTAAGTACCAAATGGATTGAGGCAAAGCACAGAATGAAATTGCCCCAAATATCCCATACTAGAGAGTGACTGAAACTTCTGAAGTACTCAGATTATAACTTTTAATTTTACAGATTAATATTGAACAGTATAACATCACTAATACCATATATATGCATATTATGTACCCCCCTCTTTTATCCTATTGCTTTTTCCTAGAACATATACAATTAGCCCTAAACCAACTTGTTGCTCCTTTAGTGCCCTATATGCTTAAATACAGTCTGTGTTAAGATGTTATCCTTATTTGACAAGTAAATTAATTTAGCTAAAAAGATTAAATACCAGGCTTGCAGCCACACGGCATTTGAGGGACAGGCAAGGAAGGGCTTGAAATGGACTGTTGAGGGGTCACACTGCTAAGCCAACACTACTACCTTTTTCTTGAAGGATTTTGCGTCAGTTGCTTGCTTAGCTAACCAGCAGAAATTAACTGGAAGCAGTGTGATACTGGAAACAGTGGTGCCTCCTTTTATTAATCTAGCTGGGAGCATGCGCACACATGCACACACAGTGGTTTGACAACTGTAAACAGGGGATATATTATATGAAACAAATGGATTTAAATATGCTTGTTTACATATGTTTGGAAAAACCGGACAGTGAGATGACTGGGAAAAATCAGGCATTACCATCAGGAAGAAGTTATGAATGATTTATTTACTTTTGGTATCTTCACAATTTTTATACTTGTCTAAGAGACCCATATCTTTGGTGAGCTCAGATTCAGGCTGTTTCTGCAGCCATATTGCTAATTTGATGAGTTTTCTAAAATGCTGTGGATATCAGGAGGTGGGTAGAAGAATTCCTTGGCTCCCAAGAAGAATTTGGAGATAATCATTTGGGATAATTTATGTGCTGTGTTCTTGCTGTTTTAAATGTTGAGCAAGGCTTGAGTTAATTGGAAATACATCATTCCTTGGCATTTCACCTTAAGGGGTCTAGAGCATGAACTATTTGATGTGAACTTTCAATTTTCACTGATTTCTACTTGCTTCCTTGTTTTTTTTACATTTCTGTTTACTATGTGTTATCTGCTATGAATACCAAGTATATTTAGGCAAGTGGTTCAAGAATTAAAGAACCAGAATGAAATTGCCAAAAATATTACCTTATATTGTGGAGTAAGACTTCTAATGTACACTTTTACTTCATAGATTAATTTTTTTATTGTGGTATAATATACATAACGTAAAATTTACTATTTTAACCATTTTTTAGGTATACATTTCATACAGATTAATTCTTAATTTATTGTATAAATTAATATCCCTCTCAGGCCAAAAGATTAAAAATGATTTGTGTTCATCAGAAAATTATTACATTATATTGAATAGGCACACATACTATATTGATTTAAGTGCAAGGAAAATTATTTTTAGATGGGTGTTTGACCAGATGAAGGGATATTTTCATTTAACATATTAAAATTCCATTCATTAAATATTATACCTGGAATTTACTGAAAATTGTTAAAGGTGGATTGGTAATATGTTTAGTGCAGGTTTAAGTATTTCAGAATTCCAAAGTAGTACGTATTTGAAAAATTTGAAAAACAACATACATACATTTCAAAATTTAACTATGAACCTAAAAGCAGGGCTTATGGACAAATTTTAGTGCCTAAAGAGTCAAGTATTTACTATTCTAGGAAAACACTTTCTTAGTGTTAATTATATGTTGATGGCCAAGTTTGAAAAATGTAATGAATATTTGGCATTGTGTGTATCTGTCAAATAACTGGAAAAGACTAGTTTGGGATTCCTGGTCACTGGGTGGTGCCAAACATTGCAGAATACTTGTGTTTAATGAGGATTTCTAAATATCTGGCATTCACCCTGAAATGGGTACTGGCTTGGGCACACAAGAGACTCATACAAACTCAGGAATGTATCTTTCATCACCAATTCTAACCCTGGATTTAGTGGGCACAATGGCATTTAGAAAATAAGGGTCACTGCTGAAGTCACTCCTTGATTTGTTTTAAGCCTTCTGAGTCATTCTTTGGCTGAGCCCCACAGGAGAGGCACCTGGGTGTGCCAAGATGCCTCTTAGCATTGAGGTGTGTGCCTTCTTTGGAAGGGAGGTGGTAGAAGGAAGGTGGGATAAAAGGGCACAGTTTGATCTTAACTACTTTATTTTGTTGATTCTTCATTTGCAAAGAGGAATGTATAGCTTGTATTATGTGTACCCATTTGTGACTGGAAAAGTTGGGAGGATCTTGAATGTATCTTAATTTGTGACTTAGCATACAAGTGGACACTTGGCTTCCTGCATGATGGGTAGGGTTATGATGGGATTGTGATCAGAACTTCATGCTATGAGGGTGGTGATTCTTTTTTACACTTCGAAGTATGCTTCATGGGTATGGTCAATGATGTTTCCTTTTGCTTTCCTACCCTTAGTGGAGATAGTGGACCCAGTAGATATCTATCTCAACCTCCTTCGGACCATCTTTGACTTTAACGCCATCAAGAGTTTGCTGACAGGGCCTGGCCAACTGAAGATCCGAGTTGATGCGATGCATGGAGGTAAGTTCGTGGTCTTCTCCCAGTTGGTGGACTAGAAATGTTAAGGAGACCTCTACCTGTGTTGGGTTTTTGAGATTATGAGGAAGATTGGATTCATAGATACTCACACAATGTGTTTATGTTCAGATACTTGGAACGTTCTGGAAAACTTCAGGGTTTTAATTTCTTTCTCTTTTTTTTTCTTAGATTAAAAAAATACATCATTTTTTTAACTGAAGTGTAGTTGACATGCGATGTTACAATAGTTTCAGGTGTACAACATAGTGATTTGACAGTTCTATATGTTATGCTCTGCTCACCACACATGTAGTCTGTCACCATGCAATGCTATTACAATACCGTGGACTATATTCCTTATGCTGTACCTTTCATCCCCATGACTTATTCATTCCATAACTGGAAGCCTGGATCTCCCACTCCCCTTCCTGCATTTTGTGCATCCCCCCATCCCCTCCCCTGGCACTTTCTCTCTTTTGAAACAAATGAAGATAGTGGTGAACAAATGAGTTGGAGACTATGCCTATTCAAGTGTTGAATGGATAGTTAACTGTAGTCATTTAAAAAAATCTATTTTTTAAAAGATTTTATTTATTTATTTCAGAGAGAGAGTGCATGAGTGGAGGGGAGGGACAGAGGGAGAGGACTCCTCACTGAGCAGGGAGGCCAACGTGGAGCTCGATCCCAGGACCCTGAGATAATGTGAGCCAAAGACAGACGCTTAACCGACTGAGCCATCCAGGTGCCCCCCCGCCAAAAAATCTATTTTGATCACTGTGCACACATATAGTTTAAACAGTCAAGTAGTTCAAAGCTTATTATGAACAAAATCTAGGCCCAACTCCCCCCCAGTTTCCTACAGAGGCAACTTTTTTTTTTAACATTTTAAACTTTTTTCTTTTAAGTATTTATCTCCCTATTACTAAATACTATGAATATACTTCTCCTTGTTGAGTTTCAGTTTGGGCATTACTGATGTTATACAATGGAAGATGAGGTGGTAGCTCTCTTTTACCCTCTCCATTCACTCAATCCAAGCACACTTCTCTCAACTAATTATATCATAATTTTGGTGAGATCAGTATCCAGTGTCTACATTATCAGAACACTGCTGAGCCATGTAAAATATATTTTCTCACAGCACAACTTTTTTTATGAATAGTGCCCTATTTCATGTTTCACGAATGTCATATTTTTAAAATAAGTCAGGTTTACTGAGGTATAATTAATATGCAGTAAAACTGACATCTTTTAGGCATGCACTTTGAGGAGGTTTGACAAACATATATAGTCATGTAATGACTGTGACAATCAAGATATAGAATATTTCCCTCACTTCAGCAAGTTCCCTTGTGGCCCTTTGTAGTC
Source organism: Neomonachus schauinslandi (assembly GCF_002201575.2). NCBI lineage: Eukaryota > Metazoa > Chordata > Mammalia > Carnivora > Phocidae > Neomonachus > Neomonachus schauinslandi. The sequence goes on from NC_058415.1 coordinate 11,051,989, forward strand.
GTACCCCTCATCCTAATCCCTAGCTCCTGGCAATCACTCATCTGGTTTTGCCTACATAATTTTGCCTTTTCCAGAAAGCCATCTAGATGGAGCATAAAATATGTAAAGCCCTTTTCTTCAGGCATCTTTCACTCACATAAAATTCTAGAGATAGAGTCATGGTGTTGAATGTTATCAGTGTTGATTTCTTGTTACTACCGAGTAGTATTCCATTGTAGGAATGTACTATAGTTTGTTTATCTGTTCATCAGTTGATATAATTACGGTTATTTCCAGGTTTTGGTTACTACAAACAAAGTTGCTATTAACATTTGTGAATAAGTCTTTATGGGTTACATGATTTCATTTGTCTTAGATAAATACCCAGGACGGGGATTGCTGAGTCACAGGACAAGTACATATTTCACTTTATATGAAACTGCCAAGCTTTTGTCCAAAGCGGCTGTACAATTTGCATTGCCAGCAGTGTATGATGACTTTAGTTTTTCCATGTCCTCACCAACACTTGGTATTGTCAGTGTTTTCAATTTTAGCCATTCTACTATATCTTCTTGGTTGCTATTAAAAGATTACTGAGGAGAAGGGAGGAAGATGGTGGAGGAGTAGGGGACCCTAGTTTCGTCTGGTCCCTGGAATTCAGCTAGATAGCTATCAAATAATTCTGAACACCTGTTTTCCCCATTGAGAATGATATTTGCTGTGGGGTTTTCACATATGGTTTTTATGATATTAAGCTATGTTCCCCCCATCCCTACACTGTGAGAGTTTCAATTAAGAAAGGATGCTGTACTTTGTCAAATGCTTTTTCCGCATCTATTGAGAGGATCGTATGGTTCTTGTTCTTTCTTTTATTAATGTATTGTATCACATTGATTGATTTGCGGATGTTGAACCAACCTTGCAGCCCAGGGATAAATCCCACTTGGTCGTGGTGAATAATCCTTTTAATGTACTGTTGGATCCACTTGGCTAGTATTTTGGTGAGAAGTTTTGCATCCATGTTCATCAGGAATATTGGTCTGGATTCTCCCTTTTGATGGGGTCTTTGTCTGCTTTTGGGATCAAGGTAATGCTGGCCTCATTAAATGAGTTTGGAAGTTTTCCTTCCATTTCTATTTTTTGGAACGGTTTCAGAAGAATAGGTATTAATTCTTCTTGAAATGTTTGGTAGAATTCCCCTGGGAAGCCATCTGGCCCTGGGCTCTTGTTTGTTGGGAGATTTTTGATGACTGCTTCAGTTTCCTTGCTGGTTATGGGTCTATTCAGGTTTTCTATTTCTTCCTCTTTCAGTTTTGGTAGTTTATACTTCTCTAGGAATGCATCCATTTCTTTCAGATAGTCTAATTGCTGGCATATAGTTGCTCATAATATGTTCTTATAATTGTTTGTATTTCTTTGGTGTTGGTTGTCATCTCTCCTCTTTCATTCATGATTTTGTTGATTTGGGTCCTTTCTCTTTTCTTTTTGGTAAGTCTGGCCAGGGGTTTATCAATCTTATTGATTCTTTCAAAGAACCAGCTCCTAGTTTCGTTGATCTGTTCTTTTGGTTTCTATTTCATTGATTTCTGCTCTGATCTTTATTACTTCTCTTCTCCTGCTGCGTTTAGGCTTTATTTGCTGTTCTTTCTCCAGCTCCTTTAGGTGTAGAGTTAGGTTGTGCATTTGAGACCTTTCTTGTTTCTTGAGAAAGGCTTGTATCGCTATATACTTTCCTCTTAGGACCACCTTTGCTGCATCCCAAAGGTTTTGAACAGTTGTGTTTTCATTTTCATTGGTTTCCATGAATTTTTTTAATTCTTCTTTAATTTCCTGGTTGACCCATTCATTCTTTAGTAGCATGCTCTTTAGCCTCCATGTATTTGAGTTCTTTCCGACTTTCCTCTTGTGTTTGAGTTCTAGTTTCAAAGCATTGTGGCCTGAAAATAGTCAGGGAATGATCCCAATCTTTTGGTACCGGTTCAGACCTGATTTGTGACCTAGGATGTGATCTATTCTGGAGAATGTTCCATGGGCATTAGAGAAGAATGTGTATTCTGTTGCTTTGGGATGGAATGTTCTGAATATATCTGTGAAGTCCATCTGGTCCAGTGTGTCATCTGAAGCCTTTATTTCCTTGTTGATCTTTTGCTTAAATGATCTGTCCATTTCAGTGAGGGGGGTGTTAAAGTCCCTTACTATTATTGTATTGTTGTCGATGTGTTTCTTTGCTTTTGTTATTAATTGGCTTATGTAACTGGCTGCTCCCATGTTAGGGGCATAGATATTTACAATTGTTAGATCTTCTTGTTGGATAGACCCTTTAAGTAGAATATAGTGTCCTTCCTCATCTCCTATTATAGTCTTTGGCTTAAAATCTAATTTGTCTGGGGCACCTGGGTGGCTCAGTCATTAAACATCTGCCTTCGGCTCAGGTCATGATCCCAGGGTCCTGGGATCGAGCCCCACATTGGGCTTCCTGCTCCACGGGAGGCCTGTTTCTCCCTCTCCCTCTCCCCCTGCTTGTGTTCCCTCTCGTGCTGTCTCTCTCTCTGTCAAATAAAAAAAAAAATCTTTAAAATCTAATTTGTCTGATGTAAGGATTGCCACCCCAGCTTTCTTTTGGTGTCCATTAGCATGGATGGTTTTCCACCCCTCACTTTCAATCTGGAGGTGTCTTTGTGTCTAAAATGAGTCTCTTGCAGGCAGCATATCGATGGGTCTTTTTTTTTATCCACTCTGCTACACTGTGTCTTTTGATTGGGGCATTTAGCCCATTTACATTTAGGGTAACTATTGAAAGATATGAATTTAGTGCCATTGTATTGCCTGTAAGGTGACTGTTACTGTATATTGTCTCTGTTCCTTTCTGGTCTATGTTACTTTTAGGCTCTCTCTTTGCTTAGAGGACCCCTTTCAAGATTTCTTGTAGGGCTGGTTTCGTGTTTGCAAATTCTTTTAGTTTTTGTTTGTCCTGGAAGCTTTTTATCTCTCCTTCTATTTTCTTTTTTTAAAGATTTTATTTATTTATTTGAGAGAGAGAATGAGATAGAGCATGAGAGGGGGGAGGGTCAGAGGGAGAAGCAGACTCCCTGCCGAGCAGGGAGCCTGATGCGGGACTCGATCCGGGGACTCCAGGATCATGACCTGAGCCGCAGGCAGTCGCTTCACCAACTGAGCCACCCAGGTGCCCTCTCCTTCTATTTTCAATGAAGCCTAGCTGGATATAGTATTCTTGGCTGCATATTTTTCTTGTTTAGTGCTCTGAATATATCCTGCCAGTCCTTTCTGGCCTGCCAGGTCTCTGTGGATAGGTCTGCTGCCATTCTAATGTTTCTACCATTGTAGGTTGCTGACCTCTTGTCCCGAGCTGCTTTCAAGATTTTCTCTTTGTCTCTGAGACTTGTAAGTTTTACTATTAGATGTCGGGGTGTTGACCTATTTTTATTGATTTTGAGAGGGGGTTCTCCGTGCCTTCTGGATTTTGATGCCTGTTTCCTTCCCCAAATTAGCGAAGTTCTCTGCTATAATTTGCTTCAATATACCTTCTCCCCCCCCCTTTCTTTTCCTGGGATCCCAATTATTCTAATATTGTTTCATCTTACGGTATCACTTATCTCTTGAATTCTGCCCTCATGATCCAGTAGTTGTTTATCTGTCTTTTTCTCAGCTTCTTTATTTTCCATCATTTGCTCTTCTATATCACTAATTCTCTCTTCTGCCTCATTTATCCTAGCTTTTAGAGCCTCCATTTTTGATTGCACCTCATTAATAGCCTTTTTGATTTAGACTTGGATAGATTTTAGTTCTTTTATTTCTCCAGAAAGGGATTCTCTAGTATCTTCCATGTTTTTTTTCAAGCCCAGCTAGTATCTTTATAATCATCATTCTGAACTCTAGTTCCGACATTTTACTAATGTCCGTGTTAAGTCCCTGGCAGTCGGTACTGCCTCTTGTTCTTTTTGTTGAGGTGATTTTTTCCATCTAGTCATTTTGTCCGAAGGAGAATAGATGAATAAGAGAACAAAATGCTAAAAGTGTAACAATGACCCCAGAAAAATATACACTAAACAGATCAGAAGGGACCCGAGAATGGGGGGAATAGAAAGGGAAGGAAGAAAAAAAAAAGAATATGATCAGGCTGGTGAATAGATCAGAGCCACACACTAGATTTCAGGCGTATTTTGGTCTGTTAGGAGAAACTGCCTCCCAAATTCTTAAAGAAAGAAAAACATATATGTACTAAAATAAAGGTAAATAAAATGAAGGGATGGAATATGACTGTAAAGATGAAAATTATAAGAGATTTTATAAAAGGAATTTATAAGAAGTTGGTTTAAAAAAGAAGAAAAAAAGGGAGAGAATGTGGTCAGGCAGGAGACTAGAACAGAGCCATACACTAGAGATTTAGGGTATATTTTGGTCTATTAGAAGAAACTGTACCTCAAAATTTTAAAGACAGAAAAACATATATATAGAAAAAATAAGGTTAACTACAATGAAGGGATAGAATATGATTCTAAAAATGAAAATTAAAATGATTTTTAAAAAAGGGATTGATAAGATGTTGGTTGAAAAAGGAAAGATGACAAATTAAAAAAAATAGAAAAAGAAAAAAATAAAGAAAATTAAAAAAATTAACTTTCAAAGACTAAAGAATTGTGGGAAAAAATCCATGAATTCTATGTGCATATTCCCCTAGCGCTGGAGTTCTGCCGTTCTCCTTGATCGGTAAACTTGGTCTTGGCTGGCTGTTCTCGCTGATCTTCTGGGGGAGGGGCCTGTTGCCGTGGTTCCCAAATGTCTTTGCCGGAGGCGGAATTGCCCCGCCCTTGCCCGGTCTGGGCTAAGTAATCTGCTGGGTTTGCTCTCGGGAGCTTTTGTTCCCTGCAAGCTTTCCATATAGCTTTGGAGGCCAAGAGTGAAAATGGCGGCCTCCCAATCTCCGCCCCGGAGGATCCAAGAACTCAGGGCCCCACTCCTCAGTGCGCCCCCAGAGAAAAGCAGTCAGTCACTCCCATCTCCCCGGTCTCCGGCTGCACTCTGTGCTCACCCGGCCTGTGACTGAGCGTTTCTATCTCTGGCACCCGACCCCGTGTGGAGTCCCCAAAGCCAGCAGATCCCTGCGGTGCACTTCCGCGCCACTCCTCCCGGGGGAAGAAGGGGAGTCTCCCCGGATCTGCCGCTTGTTGGGTCCCTGCTGGAGGAGCAGTGGCCCGACTATGCTGCGGATCAGGGTTTATGGCAACCCCAAGCTGAGAGCCCACTCCTCAGTTCCGTCTCTGCATCTGGCTTCCCCGCTCCGATACCTGGGAGCTGTGCCACACTTAGGCACCCCTGGTCTTTCTGTGACCCCGAGGGTCCTGAGACCACATTGTCCCAGCGAGGGTTCCACACCCCGCTTAGCCACTGGAGTGACGTCCCTCAGCGGAGCTTTACATATATTTCAGCCAACAGGATTACATGCTGGTCCCCAGATCTGCTGTATGTTCTAACTCAGGCTCCATTCCCTTGTTCATAATGTCCTTTCCATTTGGATGGCATCCCTACTCCCCATCTCTATCAAATTTATATTCTCTCTTCAAGTCCCTCCAGAAATTCTACCTCTTTCTTGAAACTTTACCTGTGGTTGTTTCTTCTCATAAGCCACTAGATCTAATTGTTTTATAACTATCCATTGCATAGTACCAGTCTTACCACTGCAATCACTCACCTGTAGATTTGACCCATCCTACTGCTGGATTAAGAGCCCAGTAATGTAGAATCAGTGTGATTTGCATCCCTTGAATATGATGTTTCTATTCTTAACATAGGAATTCCATGTTAGGCGCTCCATAAATGTGTTGAACTGGAAAATACAATTTCTTAGCAATTATTTTGCAAAATATGCTTAGTTTTATATGCTTCCGTGGTTTACAGTGTCCAATTATATACTTGGCAGAGTTAAAATGATTGCAGAGACAAAGAACATTCCTAGAGCCTTTAGTGTTTTTGCCTATATTTAGCCAAATTTTTTTAATACACAAAAAGCAATACACAATGGATCATTATTAAGTAGTTGGTTTCTTTCTGGCAACATATTAGAAAAGTTTTGGAGAAAAATTTTATGTAACTGGTTATTGGATACATCTATATGCCCAGCATAGCAATTGGCACATAGTAGGTACTCAATGAATAGTAACTGAAATAAGTAGTACTCTGTGTTGTGTCTTGACAAAGCTTGTGGAATTTTTATCTTGTGCTATTAAATGGTCTTTCTTGTTCTAACCAGAACAGAACACTCTTGGGGGTTTCTGCAAAGATTTCTTATTGCCACTTACCTCTTTTTAGTCATGGGACCCTACGTGAGAAAAGTCTTGTGTGATGAGCTGGGAGCTCCAGCCAATTCTGCAATAAACTGTGTTCCTTTGGAAGATTTTGGAGGGCAGCATCCTGACCCAAACCTGACATATGCAACAACCCTTCTGGAAGCTATGAAAGGAGGAGAATATGGATTTGGAGCTGCATTTGATGCTGATGGGGTAAGTAGGAAAATTTCCTGCCTGCTGACCCTTTTACCAGATAATAAGCTAAGCATCGGAAGCCAGAGAATTCATGGGGCTGGCTGATACATATGGGGCATTTGAACCCTAACTGGTTCTGCCTCTGCTCTTCTTTTTAATGGCTCTTCTGTATTGCAGTTAAATAGCTTTTAGTTTTCTTAGTTCCAGGGTATCATTATGTTATAAAAAGGTTATTTCTTTAAAAAAAATATTCATGCAATAAATCTTTATTTATGGTCGGTTTTGTTAAAATTGCCATCTTGAGGAACAAGGTATTTCAGCAATAATTCTTATATAAGTATATGGAGGCTACTGAAGCTTGAGATAGTCATCCACATTTCAACAGGTGGGACACATTCCTAACTGTGTCAAGGTCCTGGGCCCTACAATACTCAGGAATTTAAAAGATGGTTTCTCATGCCCTCTGGCTTCGTTCAAGCTGTTTTAGGTTGTTTAAATATGGAATGGTGGTAGAGAAGCTTGTGATGATTATGGGAATGGCGTGCTAGCAGCAGATGCCTCTGTCTGATCATTTTCACCAATTCCTTCTGACAGGACCGTTATATGATTCTAGGCCGAAATGGCTTCTTTGTGAGCCCTTCTGACTCACTGGCCATCATTGCTGCCAACCTCTCTTGCATTCCATATTTCCGTCAGATGGGGGTTCGAGGGTTTGGGAGGAGTATGCCCACCAGCACGGCCCTGGACAGGTAAGCAAGGATGTCACCATGAAGAACTTCATGGTAGGTTTCTGATGTCAGCGTCCCCTTCATCATTAGCTGTCGCTCATTCTCCCCTGCCTCCAGTGGGAATTGTGGGAAGTATGGGAACTTAGAGACCTGTATAGTGCACTTGGCAGGGACATGAAGAACCATGTGGCCTGAACTTGATTCTTGGTTCTGCCACTTCTTAGCTGTGGGAACTTGAAAGACATGTGATCTCTGTGCCTCATTTTTTTTTTGCCCGTCTTTTTTATTTTAGCACTTCCCATGAGTACAAAATATTATTTCCTTTTTTTAAAAATTGAAGTATAAGTAACATATAGTTTTATATTAGTTTCAGTTGTACAATATGATTCAACAATTCTATACATTATTCAGTGCTCATCATGATGAGTGTACTCTCGATACCCTTCACCTATTTCACCCATCCCCCCACCCACCTCCCCTCTGGGAACTGTCAGTGTGTTCTCTGTTCTTAAGAGTCTGGCGTTTTGTTTGTGTCTTATTTTCGTTTCTTAAATTCCATATACAAGTGAAATCATATGGTATTTGTTTTTCTTTGATGGACTTATTTCCCTTAGCATTATATCATATTATATTTAATAATTGAGTAATATTCCATTTCTATGTATACCATTTCTTCTTTATCCATTCATGTATGGGTGGACACTTGGACTGCTTCCATAACTTGGCTCTTATAAATAATGCTGCAATAAACATAGGGGTGCGCCTATCTTTTCAAATTAGTGTTTTCATTTTCTTTGAGTAAACACAGTAGTGGAATTACTGGATCATATAGTAATTGTATTTTTAAGTTTTTGAGGGGGCCTTTTATACTCTTTTCCACAGTGGCTGTGTCAATTTCCATCCCCACCAACAGTGCATGAGGGTTCCTTTTTCTCCACATCCTCGCCAACATTTGTTATTTCTTGTCTTCTTTATTCTAGCCATTCTGAGGTATGAAATGATATCTCATGTGGTTTTTTTTTTTTTAAAGATTTTATTTATTTATTTGAGAGAGAGAATGAGAGAGAGAGAGCACATGAGAGGGGGGAGGGTCAGAGGGAGAAGCAGGCTCCCTACCGAGCAGGGAGCCCGATGCGCGACTCGATCCAGGGACTCCAGGATCATGACCTGAGCCGAAGGCAGTCGCTCAACCGACTGAGCCACCCAGGCGCCCATGAGAAGGGATACTATTTCTTTTTTTTTTTTTTTAAAGATTTATTTATTTATTTGAGACAGAGAGAATGAGAGAGACAGAGAGCACATGAGAGGGGGGAGGGTCAGAGGGAGAAGCAGGCTCCCCGCCGAGCAGGGAGCCCGATGCGGGACTCGATCCCGGGACTCCAGGATCATGACCTGAGCCGAAGGCAGTCGCTTAACCAACTGAGCCACCCAGGCGCCCTCTCATGTGGTTTTGATTTGCATTTCCCTGATGGTGAGTGATGTTGAGCATTTTTCGTGTGTGTGTATTGCTATCTGGGTGTTTTCTTTGGAAAAATGTCTATTCAGATCCTCTGCCCACTTTTAATTGGATAATTTGTATTTTTATGATTGAGTTGAATAAGTTTTTTTTATGTATTTCGGATATTAACCCCTTATTGGATATGTCATTTGCAAATATCTGCTCCCGTTCAGTAGGTGGTCTTTTTGTTTTATCAATGGAAGATGTTTCTGTGGCTGACAGCCAAAAAATTACTGCCTATGTTTTGTTCTAGGAGTTTTATGGTTTCAGGTCTCACATTTAGGTTTTTAATTCATTTTGAGTTTATTTTTGTGCATGGTGTAAGAAAGTGGTCCAATTCCATTCTTTTGAATGTAACTGTCCAGTTTTCCCAACATCATTTATTGAAGAGACTGTCTTTTCCCCATTGTATATTCTTGCCTCCTTTGTCATAGATTAATTGAATATATAAGCATGGATTTATTTCTGAGCTCTTTATTGTTCTGTTCCATTGATCTATATGTCTGTTTTTGTGCCAGTACCCTTTCCTTACTGATTCTGATTTTCTTTTTTTTTTTTTTAAGATTTTATTTATTTATTTGACAGAGAGAGACACAGCGGGAGCAGGAATACAAGCAGGGGGAGTGGGAGAGGGAGAAGCAGGCTTCCCGCGGAGCAGGGAGCCCGATGTGGCACTCGATCCCAGGACCTTGGGATCATGACCTGAGCCAAAGGCAGACGCCCAACGACTGGGCCACCCAGGCGCCCCGATTTTGATTTTCTAACTCTGTGCTGGGCACTGCTGTAAGCACATTCCGTAAACTTGATAGTCATCATAACTACACTGTGAGCCCATTTTACAAATGAAGGAACTGAGGTATAGGGAAGTTAAATAACTTGGTCAAGATCAGGGCCTAGCAAGGGTGGAACTGGGATTCTAACTGAGCCACTCCAGCTCCAGAGTGCAGGGTCTTTTTTTTTTTTTTTTGAGTGGTGCGGGTGTGGATTCTCAGAAAGAGAGAGAGCAGGGGTTGGGGCAGAGGGAGAGGGAGAGAGAGAATCTTAAGCAGGCTCCACACTCAGTGCAGAGCCCAACGTGGGGCTCGATCTCACAACCCTGAGATCATGACCTGAGCTGAAATCAAGAGTCAGACGCTTAACTGACTGAGCCACCCAGGCGCCCCCGGAGTGCATGGTCTCAATGACTCTGCAGTACTACTCCACATGGGGTGGTGGGACTGTAAGATCCATAGGAACCCAGAGAGGGGACAAGGGCCTCCGAGGAAGCTGCATGGCTTACTCTGAGTTTCAAGTGCTGATGTGACACCGTTGGCTGCTCAGGCTTCCAGGTGACAGCTCCCCGGGTGAGGCCTACGTTAGTCATGCCCTCTAATCTCAAGTGTTCCCCCGTGCTTCATGTTGCCCTCGGTCCCACCCTCAGAAGCGAGGAGATGAGGCTGGACAAGGTTGAGGAGAGGGACCCACAGCACAGTCACCACCCCAGGAAGTGGAGCCTCAGTGGGAAGAATGAGAAGGCAGGATGAGGGATCCATCCCTCTTTTCCCCTGCCCATGGGATAGTGGGCTGACCACTGGCCAGGCCTTCTCCTGGGGGTGGGGCGCAAATGAGGCTCCTTGAGCCGTGGAGCAGGGCATGGGTCCAGGGCTGTTCTGCTCCAGGCCTCAGTAGAGACGACAAATGAGAAGCAAGACAGTGTCTAGGCAGGAGCCTGAGAAGATGGGGCAGATGTGCCAGGCAGCCAGAATAAAGGGCATGCACTTGTCTGCTGCGCACCCCCCCACCCCGCCCGAGAACCTCTGTTCTCAGCGAACAACTCAGGAGCCTTAACGAGCTCTTCTGAGCTCCCCAGGCCTGCTCCCCAACCCTTGGCTTCTGTAACTCAGGGTGTTGTTCCTCCAGCCATGTGGGTTCCCCTCCCCACCTCACATAGATTTAATTGGTCTTGATTTTTTTCTTTTAAATGGGAACTTCATCTTTCTCCTAAAGGTTCTCAGAGACTAAGGCTGAAACTGGAGTTCCATTTCAAGCCTCTTACCACTTTTAACAAATAGAGCCCATTCTTTGGCATGCTTACTCTTAAATTCACTTGGTATCGATTTGACATTCAGCCACTTTTGCTGAACCTACTCTCCCTATAGTGTGAGTAGCATTTGGGTGTTGACCCTTGCTGAGTTGAAGGGACGATGCGACACGCTCTGATCACTGTGTGGTTCCGTATCCTCCGCAGATACCAGTCCCACATTACTTATATCCTGGGGATCTTTGTATACTTTGATTCTGAGAGCAGTCAGGGTCAAGACCCTGGGGTGTCAGCAGCTTGTTGAGAAGCAGATCTTTTAGAAGAGGGAAATTAAAAGCAAGATCTGATGGGGTGGGGTGGAGAGGCATCTCTTGAACCTCACTCTGAGTCTCCTTGAGTCTTTGGTATCTATTCCAAAGATAGATGGTTTGTAAACCACAAAACATACATACAAACCATGGTGATTTGTGGTTCCATTTTGATGAGGATGAGGAAAAAAGCCCTTTGCATGGCCCTCAAGCCAAAAAGATACTGCGGTCCTTAAAACACAAGTCCCAAATGCACATTTATATCCTGCAAGTCTCCTGCCAAGTAAGCCTTGTGTGCTTTGAAATTTTCATTTTTCTTTTGGCTTAGGTTTGCATCATTGTCATAACAGGTGATGTTGAGCTCCTTTTCATAAGCTTATTGTCCATTTGTGTAACTTTTTTGTTATGTATCAGTTCATATACATTTGCTCAATTAAAAAATTAGGTTGTTTTTTGTTATTGATTTATAGAAGTTCTTTATATATTCTGGCTAATGTCTTTTGTCAGCTATATGTATTGCAAGTATTTTCTCCCTGCCTGTTGCTTGCCTTTTCATATTGTTAGTGGTGCCTTTTATGAGCAGAAGTTTTACATTTTGATGAAGCTTCATTTATTAATATTTTCTTGTATAGTTAGTATATACTTTTTGTCCTCTGCAAGAAGTCTCTGCTTGCCCAAAGGTCAGAAAGATGTTTTCCCTATGTTTTCTTCTAGGATTGTTGTAGTTTTAATCTTCACATTTCAGTCTGTGATGATTTTGAATTAATTTTTGTGTGTGGTGAAAGGCAGGGGTCAAGGTTTACTTCTCTCCTATATCCAGTAGTTCCAACCTTGGTCATTGAAAAGAATTTTTTTCCCTCTTGGTGCCTTTGTTGACCATATCTGTTTGGGTCTATTTCAGGATTCTCTATTTTCTCTCATTGATCTTTTTGCCTATCCTTGTGCCAATATTATTCTGTCTTGATTATTAAACCTTTAAAGTAAGCATTGAAATCAAGTGAATCCCCCAAGTGTTTTTTTCTTCTTGGCCAAATTAAAAAAATGATACATCCTAGCTTTTTTTGTATTTCTATATACATTTTAGAATCAACTTGTCAATGTCTACCAATTGTGACAGTTTTGATTGGGATTGAGTAGAATCTATAGAATACTTTGGGGAGAATTGCAATTTTAATAATATTGAGATCTCCACTTGACAAATATGGTTTATCTCTTCATTTTAGTTTTCTTTACTTTCTCTTACATATTTTCTAGTTTAATTTCTCTTACGTATATTTTGTGGTTTACTGTAGAGGTCTCACACAATTTTTGTTTAATTTATTTCTGAGTACTTTCTATGTTTCTAATGCTATTATAAGGGGAATAGTTTTGTAAATTTAATTTTCCAGTTGGTTGCTGCTAGCAATTAGAAATACAACCGATTTTTGTATCTTGACCTTGGATTCTTCCACCAGGAAGAACCTTTTGGATGCTCCCCACTTTATTTCTCTCCCTCAGGGGATACTGATATCAAGCTCATGCTATAATCCAAACTCAGTGCCTAGTGGCACCAAAGAGTAGGGTATATTATCCCACATTTTTTTCCATTTACCTTTGCTTATATCCTTCCATTAAAAAGGAAGAAAAAAAAGGATTCAATAAAACTGTGGAGAAAAAGGCAAAAATGGAGCCATCTTTAGACATTGAGGACTTGGTCATACAGGATCCTGATTGCTATGTAGGTTACTTAATATTATTTAATAATTTATTAAATATTTAATAATAACACCTTTCACTTATACAGAATTTTATAATTTCGAAAGAACTTGTGTACATTTGATTTCACTTGATCTTTGCATGAATTTAGTGGGTAATTGGGAAGGCATGCCTCTCACCATCTTCAAGATGTTGAACCATGTATCAGAGAGGTTAAGTGACTTGTACGAGGTTACACAGCTAATCAGAAAGTGATCCAGGATTTGTAACTGGGTCTTCTAGTGTACAATTCCATCTGCCCAGTAACTACCACTGGATCAAGATGGTCCCTGAGAAACTAGTTGAGAATATTGCCCAACTCTCCTGGGGGATAGCCAGCAACTTTCCAAACCCTGGCCAGGAGAGGCAGGTTTCACTCTGACAACAAAAACCTTTTGTCCTCTTTTCTCCCGGACATTTCCCGGCAGTTCTTGATTTCACTTTGTCCTCTCCCTCCCAATAAAACTCTGTTTCAGTAGGAAACCAGAGGCCTTGCTTAGAAATTTCACAAAGGGCCTGTTCTGATATGTAAGTGACCATTTAAAAGGATTATTCATGCTTGCTGGTTGGGATCCAGAATCCTGTGGGGCTTTGACGTGGTGATTTGTTTTGGGTATTTGATCTTTTGTGTAGCTCCCAGGTGGATTCTCATGATGGACACTTTATGAGCTTCTTTCTTCTTAGATAAAATAAATACAGCTTCAAAATCTTATCTTGACCATGGTTTACCTTACAGTTTTTTTTTTTTTTTTTTTTTATTAAAAAAAATAATTGAAATGTGCCTGAAAGTGCCAGGACCCAGAAGAATGACAACTGAGTACTTGAGACACATTAAATGGTGCACTTGCCTAAACTCTTGGGATTCCAGAATCAGGGGGGGCCTGTACCCTTGAAACTGATGAATTATTCAGGCAAAATGTCATTGTTCACAGATAATCGTTGTTCCCTGAGGGAAGACTTTCAGGGTCTTTAAGTTCTACTCTTACAGTGTTACTGAAACAAGGACTCCATTTACCCCAGAATAATGCAGTTTCAGCCTTGAAAATGGCATTCTTTTGGAGTTTTGTCCCTCTGAATGTGTCTGATTTGTAGTTGCAGATGAGTCTGTGAGGCTGAAATCATTTTGGTTCAAATGATTTGAGAAGTAAAGCACTTTCAAAGTATATTTGTGGCCCGAGGTCTGTCTCCACCCCATGCAGAAGCATTAAATAATCCTCTGTGTCATCATCCTTCAATAATATTTATGAAGAGCCCATCTGTGCTTGGGAGTGTGCCGAGTGCTGTGCAAAACAAGGCAGACACACGAAGACTTGAGCCCTTCTCATTAGAGTTATTTACAGCCTCACACACCGCTAGCAGCATCCTTGAGTACACTGCAAGGGATCCAGATCTGAAAAGTATGTTTTGACTGGAAGGGAGGCCATAGAAGGCCCAACACCCATAAATGTGGCGGTGAAGGGAATTAATCCTTTTCTACCTTTTCTTGGCTATCTGTGCCACCCCTTTTGTTCACCATTTACTCACTCAAGAATAGTTACTAAGGGTCTTTTGTGTCCCAGACATGGTCCCTTGCCCTGGGGGAACTTAGAGTCTGATGGAGAAGACAAACAATAAGAAGTAAAGAGAAAACATAGAATCAAATTTTACCATGTGCTCATAGGAAATGAAGCATGCTCCTTAGATGGGATAGCCAGGCAAGGACAACTAGAGGGGGTTATGGGTAGGACCAAACATCAGAAACATGCAGCCGGACCCGGCTATGATGCTGGGATTAGAAATAACCCCCGATACGTGTGAAAATTCTTACTTTTCAGAATATAGTCTACAGCTATTTGTTGCCAGTCCCCAATCTGAAATATGTACTGTAGCTTTATCTTGAATATATTCAGCTGGTTTTTGGAATCCAGACAGTGTTAATCCTATAAGTATGTAAGTATCTACTGATCTACAATGACCTTGGTTTTTACTGCGTCCTTTGGATCTGTGTTTTTTTGTCTCTAAGATCAGTCATGATGGACCAGAGTAATGGGAGAGATAGTGATCTGAGCTAATATCTAATTACTTAGTCTCCCATACATTGTTTCTGCTACAGAATGATGGGAATTATTTTGCTTTAGTAGATAAATATGTTCAAGTATATCCTGTATGAAAATTTTACTGCTGAGCTCTATATCCAGATTGCTGTCAATAGACAGCTCTGTGTGGGCAACTCAAATTTAATATGTATAAATAGCAACTTTTCCGATTTTCCCTGAAAATTGCGTTTCGTTTTTATGTATACTATCTGGGTGAATCACCTATCACCCAAATTATAAACCTTGGAATAATCCTAGACTTCTATTTCTTCCTTATTCCCAAGGCACCATTAATCACTGAGTTCTGTCAGAAAAGCTACTTAAAGGTTCCCTGAACCATTCTTTCTTCCCCATCCCTACTTTTACTTTCCTAGTTCAGATTCTCATTATCTTTTGCTTGAACTATTGCAATAGTCGATTAACTGGTCTCCCTGCCTCCAGACCTCCTCTTTTTCATTCACATTCTGAACCACCCCAAGCAGAAATCCATACTTCTTCCTCCCTTGCTTAAAATCTGTTGGTAGTGTCAGATACCTGCACAATGAGATCTCATGTCCAGATTCTAAAGCATGCAAAATTTCCTGATTAGGAACATCTCACTCCTGCCTACATTTTTTACCCTGCCCCGTAGATGTGTTGTGCTGCTTACAATTCCCCAAGTTCAATGGTCTTTCACACTGCTGGGCCTTTGCACAAGCTGCTGTCTTTCCTTGAAATGTGTTCCCCTTGCCCCACCCCATCCCACGTTGTCCTTCCTTATTTTTCAAGGCTAGAGTCAAGCATTGCCTTCTTACTAAGTCCTCCTTTGGTGTTGTGTTCTCTCCACCCCAAAGCACCATATGGAACTGGTTCTTCATAGATCATTTTATCACAAATGTCACAGGCATTGAAAACACATACTTGTCTGTTTCCTAATGTCCAGCGAGCCCCATGAAGGGCAAAGTTTTTAACCAGTGCCTGGCACAGAATAGTTCTCAATAAGCACTTCTTAAATGAATGAGATTTTTTTTCCCTTTTGCATACCTTTTGTTTGGAAGAAAAAATTAACTAGAACTCCACAGATCTAATCACAGAATTCTCAAAGTTAAGTACTGTGAACTACCAACACACTTTCTATATCTGAATGATAAGAAGAAAATAAATGATGTATAATTACATGGTCTTCTTTGACTATAATAAAACTGTGCCTGATTTATGGTTTTTATTTACATTTAGGTAACTTTGTAGTGAGTCAGATTTGTAGTAATGATATAGGCGTATTGATTACAGCTTCATCAAGGTGAGATAAAAGGAAGCAACCACATAGCAGTTATTTCCTACTCAATAATTAAAAACTCACCACGGCCTGAACTTAAGCTCAGGATTATTTATTTCTTGCTCTAGTGAGTAGGATGAGGAATGGATTTTTTTCTTAGGACATTTAGAGAATGCCTCGTATTACTTTCCTGAATGGTTTTTGTGTTCACTTACTGGAAAGGAGGCAAACAATGATTGAAGCCCATTACTTGGTGTTTCTAAGAGTTGATGTCGATAAACACATGATAACATGTATACATTTAGTAGAGGGCATTTATGAATTAATTGGCTAAAGGGAAAGGAACAAATTGTTAACATTTTAAGACTAGAACCTGCAAGAGTTTTGGAGATGTTGGATAAGCCATCTTTTGTTCAGTTGTTCAGAGCCATCTTTGGTTTTTGCTATTAGAGTTGGTCAGAAAAACAATTTTGTATAAGCATTAAGTGGTCTGAGTTCCAAAATACGTTGTCATCATTACTCTCCCACGTGAACTGAAAGACGGCCATTTTTAGAAGTTGGCTCTCTCTTGCCTACTACATTTGCAAGGACTCTTTGCCATTCTTTGGCTTCATTTCTAGAAAGGTATGGTCATTGCCAAGGGTGTCCAGCATCTTATCCTCAGCCCTTCCACTTCTTGGCCCTCTTTGGCCTTTGGCAGGTCACTTTGACCATTGGTGGACCCAGCTAGTACTGAAAGAAGCCCCTCAACACTGCCCTGGGTGATTGGGAACTAAAGACCATTTTAAGGAGGGATTTCTTTCTTTCTTTCTTTTTTTTTTAAAGATTTTATTCATTTATTAGAGAGAGAGAGTGCGAGAAAGCATGAGCAGTAGGAAGGGGCAGAGCGAGAGGGAAAAGCAGTCTCCCTGCTGAGTGTGGAGTCAGACATGGGGCTCAGTTCCAGAATCCTGAGATCATGACCTGTGAGCCAAAATCAGGAGTCAGATGCTTAACTGACTGAGCCACCCAGGTGCCCCTTGTCCCATTCATTTCTACAAAGAAGCATGAAGTAACTATATATCTTAATTATGGTGGTAGTTACACATACATCATTATACAAGTATATATATATATGTCAAGACTCTTGGAACTGTACAATTGATGAATTTTATTTTATGTAAATTTTACTGTGATAAAATTGATAAAAAGAATCAAATCCTATTTATTTAAAAACAAAACAAAGCACCTCTCTTGGGTCTTCCTTTATGATTGGGGTCAGAAATCAACTCTAGTTCTTAGCATCAAGGCTGGAATTTAATAGACTGGCCAGGTTCAGGTGACTCAAGTGGCCTTTGGAACCTCTGTGCACTGCTTTTCTGTCTGTGGTGAGCCAGAATATCGATAGGCTACCTGAAATTCTTTTCTTCTTTGGAAAAGACTCAACTTACATTTACAGTCAGAGGTTCTAATATTTCAAGGTCATTAGTCAAATTTATTGGCATAAGAGATATAGGAAGATAGGATAACCCAGCTTAATTCTGAAGCATATGCTTTGCCAAGCTGCCAGAGAAATTTGGCACTTAACAATGATTTTAAATGAAGGGTGATAATGATAAATCATCCTAGACTTGAAGATTCTTTTGGAGGAAAAAGGCATGTATTTTTTTTTATGTGCTTTATATTTTGAAATGGATTTTGTAACTCTAGCCAAAAAAATAAGTTTTAAAATGGATTTTAACCCCAACCTCAGAGGTTAGTGTTAAGGTGGGCCTGTTGGAATACTACTTAAATGGATTGCTAAATATCAATTTTACTTTACCCATCAGGCTAACGGAACAATAGTATCTAAGAAAGATGCACAGGGTGAATCAAGAAGCTGCCCACTAGAACCCTCAGTTTGTTTTTCAGAGTCCATTGTCTCTCATGGTTCGTCTCCCCCTCCGATTTCAAGGGGAGGGAGCTGGGAGGATGGGTTAGCCTGCTGATGGGTATTAAAGAGGGCACGTTCTGCATGGAGCACTGGGTGTTATAGGCAAACAGTGAATCATGGAACACTACATCAAAAACTAATGATGTAATATATGGTGATTAACATAACAATAAAAATTTTTAAAAAAAGAAGCTGCCCAAAAGTTTTGTCAGCTCAGCAAAGAGTAAGAGGGTAAATGCCTTTTTATTTACAATGCAATCTATTATAGTACCTTGTTCAGTTTTTACCAAATCCTCAGAAGTATTTGTCAGGTGCTATCATTGACATTTTATTTATAAGAGAGAGATCATTTTGAAAGGTTAAGCAATTTGCCCAAGGTCACCCATCAAGAAAGAAGCAGTGAAGATGGGTATTAGACTAATTCCAAATCTAATAATTTCTTTACTGATCCTAATTGTTGAGAGCAGGAAGGCGTTCTGATTGTATCTTAAGTGTAAATCATTTCTGTGGGTTGGGGTGTGTGTGTATGGGAACATATGTTGCCCAAAAAGTGGTAGATGACATCAGACAAGCATAATTCATTTCAACCCCAAGATGTCTTGTAAATTTCAATCTTGAACATCACTACTGTTTAGTAAAGCTCTGAAAGAAGCAATCCCTGGCTTTAACTTAAGACTTCCAGGAAAATGTTGATTGGAGTTCAAGGTAAGGTTTGAATTTTATACCCTTGCCTCAGGATCTGCTTGAAGTAGTAAGATCAGCAGTGGCCACATGAGAAAACATTGATCAGGTTTCAACGGCTTTTCTGTTACATTCTCTATAAAGTGGGTTTAGCAGATAGAATTCCTTCTCTCTTAGAGTTTTTCATCTGAGACAGACAACACTAATGACCAGAAATATAAAATATACTGACTAGGTATAATGGGTTCTTTTGGTAAATAATGTGTCAGGAGTTGGGTATAAGATGTCCGTGCATAGGGGGAAAAAAAAGACAAGAAATCTTGTCAGCCCCTGTCTGTGTGCCCTATACAGGTGAGAGTGGAATCCAGATCTGAGTATCCCTTCATCTTGCCCCTGCTCAGGTTTCTGCCTGGGGTTTAAATTGTCATTTGGAATTCTAAATTCTTTTAGAGTCCTCAATTGCATCAGTGGTTTATATTCTAGCATGCAGAAAAACTCTTTGATGAGTTGGTGCTTGTATTTAAGAATGCAAGATCTCTATCTAGGACTCACAGAGAGATTCTATCAGTCAGGATCTTTGTGCTGCAAATGAGAGAAAACTAGCCAAAGCCGGGCCTAAGTAATAAATGGAATGTGTTGGCCCACATAACTAAAGTAGAGGTGGCCGCAGGTGAACCTCGCCCCAGCAGCTCAAATGATACGCCCACTTGACCTGGATATTGCTGTCAGCTCTGCCTGAGAAGGCATCACTCTCATCCTCAGGCTCCCTGCCTCTGGCTCTCCAAGCTTTCGCTTTGGGGGAGCAAATATTTGCAGGATTCCAGACTTCTTGCTTTTACACAATCTTGTCTATGAGGATGAACGGTTTCTTCCTCCTTTCCTTTCCTTTCCTTTCCTTTCTCCTTTCCTTTTTCCTTTTTCCTTTCCTTTCCTTTCCTTTCCCTTCCTTTCCTTTTTCCTTTTTCCTTTCCTTTCCCTTCCTTTCCTTTTTCCTTTCCTTTCCTTTCCTTTCCTTTCCTTTCCTTTCCTTTCCTTTCCCTTCCCTTCCCTTCCCTTCCCTTCCCTTTCCCTTCCCTTCCCTTTCCCTTCCCTTTCCCTTCCCTTCCCTTCCCTTCCCTTCCCTTCCCTTCCCTTCCCTTCCCTTCCCTTCCCTCCCTTTCCCTTTCCCTTTCCCTTTCCCTTTCCCTTTCCCTTTCCCT